>NW_028321648.1:0-74085 GCF_062004578.1 Staurois parvus | reverse complement strand
TCGAAGGGGATGTTCCAAAGAAAAGAGGAAGTAATCCTGATAGTCCTTGTCATTATCCATGAAGGGACATTTAAGATGTACAGCGTTTTCTGACCTTTAATCAAATAAGGATTTCAGGAGTGTCAGTGGGTGAGCATTTTTCACAGTGGTGTTTATCTTGGTGGCACTGGCACAGGATTTATTTAAAGATGCACTGAAGATTTATTGCATGTTGTGCAGCGGACTTTATTCAAAGGCTTTGCAAAAGCCAGCAGAACACATTTCTTATACAAGCTGGAGACTAAAGATTATATTAGACCATGACTTGCTCCCAAACCAATGGGAAGAAATTGATCGTTCTGAGTTAGCTAGTGCTTAGGCGATTTGTGATTTTTTTTTGCGGTTTCCTTTAATTGTTCTACTGGTGGCTCCTCATTTATGCTATTCATATTTGTATATGGGTTATAGGTAAAATTATACAGCAGAGAATTGGTGTTAAATTTTATTGTAGGAAACCATTTGGGATTAGAGCCCCGTTGCTGGAGAATTTTTTTATGCCCCACTTAAAGCCACAAAAAGTTTGGGACATCTGCAACTAGCATGACAACATTCTTTAGATTATAAATATAGAGATTGGGCATCCTTCAGTTATTCAAGATATTAAACAAAAAGCAGCTCAATACAAAAAAAAAAAAAAAAAAAAAAAAAAGGACACGACAAAACCTATATCCTACCTGGCATTCACTTGACAATCAACCAAGTACGCCACTCCATTCTGACAATTGCCTGGGAATGTAGTCACCGACACCGAAAATGCAGAATTTCTCTGTCTCACTGGAATGTTGAACACAACTCCAGTCTGTAGAGAATAGACAAAAACAGCAAATTTAAAATTCATCATTTCTCACTTGGATCCTAGGGCACCTTTTTGTGTTTGTCATTTGCATCCATTCACTAGTAACTCAAAGAGGAACAAGCAGATTAGGTAGGCACCTGTAGATGTACAGTTGTGAGACAAATGCAGGGAGAAGTTCCAAGATTTACTGTTCAGTGTTTCTATCCTTCTCTGCTCATCCAGTCAGAGCTTGCCATTGCTCATTACCAATGTGGCAGCAGATAGTCTCAGTGTAGGTTTAGAATCTGGATGCGCCTGTTAAGAGTACATTGGACATCTTTTGGATGCCCCCAAAGGACATATGCTGGTATGTATAATTGCATCAGCTGAGAGATAATCTAAGTGGTGAGTTGTGTGGAAATTTGTCATCACGGTCCTATATTATTTGGGAGTGGTGGAGTTGGTTTAAAGCATAGCTGTCAGGACCGGGATCTGAACCCACAACCTGCTGTTTCAGACAATAGATCTTCTTGCCGAGTCCCTGGAGATGTTGGACAGTGCCTTACTGGATTACTTGGACACACTTTGTCTAGGTTCTGGATAAACCTTGAACTCCATGCTCCTCCCATTAACTTCCTATTTAAGCCATGCCTTTGCACTTCGTGTGCCAGATTGTACTATAGCCAATATCTCGCTCTTGGTCACTCCTACTGCTGTCCATAACTTCTACCACTTGTTACCAACCTATGGCCTGTTCTACTAGCTTTCCACTTGATCCCAACATGCAAACACTTGTTCCCGACCTTTAGTTTGTCTGCTAACAATGCTTCGTTTGATCCCCATCTGTTACTGGCCTCGACTTGCTCACCGCCTGGTGGGGTGATCCGGATGACCAAAACCTGGTACTAACATGCAGTAAAACTCATCTACACCATCAGGAGCTCTGATGAATACTGGTTAGGGTTGAGATCCTGCATCTCAGGTGATAAGCGTCATCTGCTATGGTGACCTGCTTGTATACCTATCCTGCTGGTTGGTGCAAAAAAAAAAAAAAAAAAAAAAAAAAAAGGGGGGGGGGGGGGGGGGGAAGAAATTCCATGAGCACTTGAAATGTACCAAGTAGTGTTTTACTCATTTCACAGAATAAAAGTAGAGTGGAGGTTGCATCGTGCAGGAAGTATGTTGAACTATTGCATCAAACAAATCAAATCTAGAAAAGGTTTGTCCTATGTACATTCTCCATAGGTTCGCTCTAATCTAGATTGTATCCAATTTCCACTCCAACCTAAGTGGGAGGTGGGGGTGAGACTAAATGTACCTTCTAGAGAGAATAGGCATCTTAAAATAGAACACCAAATTTGAATACAAAAGTAAAAGATATCCAATACATATATAATACAACTATCAATTATACAATTCCACGGAATAGTGATAGATAGATTGTGTTTTTTGGTTTTATATCTTCCCAAGAGTGCCAACATTCTGAGTCTTCAGAGCATAGAGGACTGCTTCTTGTAAGTTACAAGAGAGGGGGAAAGAAACCCCAACATCAGACCCCCATAAGAGCAAAAAATAAGCATAACCCCAAAGAAGGTGGGATGATCTCAGCATTCCAATACCAGAGCACATACCCCTCCACACTCAAGACATGTGCAGTCTACTGGACAAAGAAGTCACCCAAGACAAGTCTCTCTAGAAGGCACATTTAAGTCCCATTTTGTAAGTCTTTCCTTATCTTCCCGCTTTGGTTTGATTGTTGAAATGGAAACGTGATAGCATGGGATTGAGAAACTAACTGGTTTCTATGCAGAGCTGCACCAGATTTTGCACTCTTCAATCAGCTTCCAGGGATTTTGTCAAAGCTTAATTGAACAAGCTAATGTTAGAAACTGATTGCAAAATCTGGTGCAGCTGTGCATGGTAGCCACTCTCCAATTATAGTAAATCAAGCCCTATGTGTAATTAGGACGTTTTGAGGCTTTCCATCCAATGTTTGAGCTCCATATTTCTCATTCTCCAGGTTATCTGGCAATTCTAAAATTGAACAGCAATAGAACATTACCTGCAGCAACACACAGCCATGCCCAGACACCACCATGCTGTAGTTCCCAGGAACCTGAGGAAGATCCTCAGACTGGAGGAGGATTCTGCTGGATTGGTCAACACTAAATTCTCTGATGACTTGATCTCCATATTTCAGCTGCACATTGTTTGTGGCATTTGCCTGGTACACCAGGGCTCCATAACTACACAAGGCGTCCAGCACTGCCATGGTGTCCTAAAGGAAGAAAACCAAACAATTAAGTATATACAAGCCAACAAGTTTTTAGTTCTGATATGTAAAAACAACCAGCTCTTGTGGAAAAAAATCAGCAAAGAGCAAGGTTGGTACACAAACCCAATAGAAAATATAGCCAAACGTTTTGCACTGCCAGAAGTACTTGCTAAAAAACTGATCAACCAAAATGTAAAAAAAAAAAACAAACAAACAAAAACAAAGTGACAAAAATTATAAAAATGTTCAAATAATGAAACATTAGGGTTGATTTACTAAAACTGGTTTTTATGCAGAGCTGCACCAGACTTTACATTCTCCAATCAGCTTCCAGGTTTTATTCTCAAGGCTTAATTGAACAAGCTGAAGTTAGAAACAGATTGGCTACAATGCACAACTACACAACCATATATATGGAAAATAGGTTACTGAAGTTTGCCACCATTTTATGGGTGCACACAATTTAAGATTTGATGACATGTTGGGTATCCATTTACTTGACACAACTTCATCTTTTATATTATAAAACAAAACTTAGTAATTTTTTGTGTATGTGCACCCCAAAAATGTGTATTTTTTTTATTGAAATTTAGTTACCTAAAAACTGTTGCACTATTTTCCTCACAAGCTGCTGCTCTGATTGTTTCCCACTCATATGCATCTCCCTCACTGGAAAGACTGGTGCATATCGAGAGGAGGCAACTGATGATCCTGTGGCTGTGTGAGTAAATTACCCCGGTGCTGGAAAGTCAGTGACTGTCTAGCTTTTAATCTCTGGAGAGCATACTAGCCACCATTAACAGAGATATTGTGGGACGTTCCTATTTTACAGTTCAGCCAGAAAGCCAAATAGTCCTCAGGTTTTCCAGTGGAGTTAATTGGGGTATCCCATGCTCCCCTCATCCCCATCCAAGTTCTAAGTTTCAATAAAACCCAAAAAGACACCAACTGTTCTTTGAGCCAGTGGAAGAGTGAAGAAAATGTATGCCTGAGTGCTTTAAATTGTGGAAAAGGACCAAGTTCAGCAGCGACTTTAGCAGTGCGCTACACTGTCAACTGTAGAAAATGGCAGCCAATAAATGGATGTTTTTTGTTTTTTTTTACCAGAGAGCTGCAAGCTAACACATGCAACAGTAAAACAGCCAAACAAGAAGTGAATAGATGCAATTTGTTTAGCAACTGACTGCAGCAATCCATAATCTATAGCATGCAGCATTTCATACAGATGCTGCAGTTTGCCCCTTTAACTGTGTGGCTTTCATTTGATAACTAATACACAAGACATAGTACCAGTGCTGTAGAATGGCATAAGGAATCCACTTGCTTGCAAATTGAACAGTGTAAGCCATTTTGTTCCCCCCTGGAAGCATACTGGCCACAATGATTTGTTTTCCAACTCTTTAAAGCTCTACACAAAAAAAAAAAAAAAAAAAAAAAAAAAAACACAAAAACACTGGAGCATTCCCAAAGAGCAGACACCTTACCGATGTGGTACTGTAGGAACCATGCATGTTCTGCTCTCGAACAAGCCAGTTGCTAATCTGGGCCATTTCATTCAGGTCCTCTGCAGATACTGTAGAGCTACTCTCCCCATGTGCCATAGCCTTAAGGACAATAGCTGTTAACTCCAACTCTGCCGAGGGGGCACGAGGAGCAAACAGGTAGGGAGTCTGCTGCTCTGGTCGGTCTTTACGTTCCCAGTGAAGAGAGTCACCTGGAGGAAGAGAGCAGAATAAAAGCAGTCATTTACTAAAAATAAAGCAAATCCAGTTTAAAGAACCAAAATTTGCTTTTAATGTACAATTTAGGCTGTCGATGGACATCCATCATCTGCAGAGCCCCAACCTTCTGAGCAATAGAGGCAAGCAGAAGACAGAGCATGTTCATTGATTGACTAAGAATTCAACACATACATTTTTGGCCTGTTGACTTGTGGACAGTCATTCCAGTCCCTGCAGGACCTCCAATAGAATTTTGGCCAATAGAAATACAGAGTTCAGCATATGTCCACCATGGCACAGAGAATTGTGTCACATGGCAGTGCCAAAGCAGTCACATAGTAAACATGAAGTTTCAAGGGCTGGAGAACCAGGTAGAAGACAAAAATGATCATTTTGGAGATACTCCATCCAACTAGTTAACAGTTGAAACTGATTTACCCTCAATGGGAACACAGGTCTGTCACCTCCAGCACTGAATGTATGTAATAGCAAAGGGTGTTCCTGAGGATCTTTTGCTGGAGGATCCATTGTCACTGAAGAGGATCCATTTTTGTATGATGGTCTATGGTTTCTTTTTAGTTGATCTATTGATGGGGGGGGTCAACTGTTGCTGGAAGGAATCTACTATTGAGGGAGCGGTCTATTGATTATTGCTGGAGAACCTATTGATGCTGGAGTCTTGTTGCTTGGGTGGTATTTTGGGGGTCGAGCAGTACTGGGAGGTGAGTGGGGGGTGTGAAGGGACTCAGAAGGGGGTGGGGTGAGTTCCTGCACTTATCTTCTGAGAAATAAAAAAAAAAAAAAAAAAAAAAAAAAAACCCTGACAGCACTTATGGCTCTTTACAGGATTATGAAGATCTCCAAACTTCACACCAGTACAAGCCTTAGATTTCCAAATATAACCTGCTGCTAAAAAGGGAAGCCAGGCTCATTTACCCAAGCTACAGGAGTCACTCCTTCCCACCCCCTCAGTTTGTTGGTTTGGCTTATAATAAATGCTCCTAAAATTGGTTTAAAGCTGCAGTTTATTTTTTGCCTTCCTCAATTTCCCCCCTGCCTATTACTATGCTAAGACCTTTGAATAAAACCTTTCCAATTTCATTAAACAGTTTAAACCCTGGCATGTCATCACTGGGCCTCTGGGCTTCTCTATTCAATGCAGACAGGTCATTGCTAGTAGGAGGGGGCTGGCAAAATGCTATGCATTACACATCACAGCCTACCTATCTCAATACTCCTCAAGAGCCCTTGACTCATACAGCCAGTGAGCTGTCTCTTGCAAGATGGATAAGTTGGAGTGGGCAATCATAGGCAGACTATTTGCATGCCTACTGCCCAAGATCACTTCTCCATGTCACAAGGAAATATACATGGAACATTTCCCCCCACATGGAACTGGCATGAAAAAGGTTGAAAATCCCATCTTTCACAGAAGCACTGTATTTACCAAAGATTGCACACTGGCAAGATTTACATTAGTTGACCACTTTAATTTTAGGACATATGTACAGGGTGTGCTTTCAGGAGTATGAATGGTTTGTTGGCTTTAGTACCTTCAGCAATGGCCAATGTTTTCAACTTTTCACGCATTGCGTTGGCACGCTCCACATTTCTAGCCATCCGGAAGGCATTGTAGAGCATAGCGTAGTTATACACAGACTGATTCTTTCGAGAGGCGGCATCCAAGTAGGAGAGAGCTGGACGTAGCAGTGAAGGCTGGAAATAGGACAGGATTGGGTGTTCATTATGGTACAAAATATGCAAATATTGCATTTGCTTTATTTTAAATGACAGAAGTCATTCTATCCCTTTAGCTGCAACATCTATTGGCAAGTGTATGGGTGGTATAAGTGGGAAGGCAATAACCAATAGCAGCCAATGAGAGTTAATCCTTCACTTATCCAACTGGTAGCAATTAATGCTTATGGTCATTACCTTATTCCCCTTGTTAAGCTGGCCATGCACTTGTATTGGACAGCAATTTAAACCCAGGGCGTCACCCTTTTTTACAACCCAATGGACAAACAAAGCATAGAAAATGTGTTATGCCAATAAAATTTCACATGATTCTTTGCATTTCCTAAAAAAAAAGTTGACAAAATTGGGTCATTGCATTACATGCTACAATCAAAACAAAAAAAAAAAAAAAAACACACAACCCCCCTACAAGTTTTTCCCAACTTGTCTCATTTTTTAGAATACTATTAAAAGAAAAAACAAAAAAAACGAGAATTTTAAAAAATTGTACGTGAAATTCAATACTACGACAGGTTTATGCAGCTTGTTGAAGAATCATGGGGTGGTCATCTTTAAAAATGATTAGGTACAGCTAATTGGGAAACAAATACTTACAGTAGTTGCATAAGCAGTCTGAGCCATGAAAATAACCACAGCACATGTAAACCCAACATCATCATCAGCACCTCCCTGCAAAAAAGAACGAAACCGTTAAATTCTGTGTGTAAACTGGAATATTGAACTACATTGATGGCACTCATGCCACTCAGTCTTCCCATTGCACCTAGTTCTGGTTGGGTGGTGCTGGGGTGTACAAAGACTACCATGATCCTAGACATCAGTGCCAAGCAAATACAAAGCTAATTTTTGTTGAGTCTCTAAAAGGGGATTGTGCAATACAGGATTTTACTCACACCCACTTCTAGATTTTGTACAAGACTTTTGCCTCAGGCATATGTGAAGTCAACTTTTATCAATTTTTGCTAGAGTGGGGGTTGAGTATTTTAGTGTTGAGTCCCCCTTTATTTCCTCTCGATTTGTCCTCGACCACTGTATCCTGACCTATCACAGTAAATTAGAGGGGAGGGGAAATATTTAAATGGATAAACCCATTCCAATGACAATTCTTAGAGGCGATAACCCCTTGCTTTTGGAGAAGGCTGAGAAGGATATAATGATCCATAGTGTCTTACCTTCAGTCCGCTGTTAAATAAGTTCCCCACTGGCTTGAACCGTCCACTGCTCAAGTCCTGCAACCGTTCCAAAAAGAGAAGGCCTTGCTGGAAGATGTTGTCATCAACAAGGGTGTATGGTTTTATGTCCCACAAGGTTTTCAAACATAACACAGTCAACCTACAAAATCAAGAAAGGCACTTTAATATGTTGAATTCTTAGGCTAGTCAGCTCATTCAGTGGCCACAATGCAGCATTTTATTGAAATTCCTCAATCATAAAAATACAAGCCAACATGCACTCTCCCTACTGTGTCAAATTGAAGCGAGAGGAGTCCAGAAACCTTCCTCTTCCATAACAGCAGACAACGTAACTGATAACAGTCAACACAGAATGTGGTTAATCAGCTGACAAAATTTCTGGCAGGAACAATGGGGTTTTTTTTTTTTTTCACTTTGATATGACAAAATGCTTTACCAAGCCACGGTCTTAGCTCGTGTTTGCATCTGCAGCAAGCTGAACTGCAGATTTACTTTGCAACACAATTATATCTACTAAGTCTTCTAGTTTTTGTCCAACATTATCTGCAACCCGTTATATCATCTTGATGCGCCACCCTAAGTGACAGATGGTGCCACTCCGATGATCCACGATTTGGAGGGGTGCTGGCGTTTAAAATGCGCATTCAAAAAGCATGCCAAGCCTGCGATATAAAAAAGGGGCCAAACACCAGCAGCTCTATGAGAGACTGAAGCAGCCCCAACTCCTCCTGAGACCACCCCCCCCCCCAAAAAAAAAAAAAAAACCCATGTTCACCCCACTCCTGGTGATTAGTCAGAGGTTGACTAACCTCTATGGCTATGCCCTGGGGACAGGGTGAAATGCATCAGCTGGTGTGGTCTTCAAGAGCAACCAAGTCTATGTCTGCTTCTTACAGTCATCAGTGCCTTCATGTCACAGTTATCTGTAACTGGTAATCATACCCAGTAATTGCCCCAACCCACATACCATCGACTATTACCCTGCGAGTACATCCGTTCTGGTTTACTCAGACAAGGACAGACTTTAATCACAAAATATGGAGATGGAACAGACATTGGTAGATCCAGAATGAAATTGGATTTGTCCAGCACAGGTCACTTAGACCTGTGCTGCCCACTGAAATTTACTACAGCTGAAAGTACAAAACCACAATTCTTAGCAGCAACATTAAATTTGTGCTGGCTGGCAACGTTAAGCTTGAAAAACTTTAAAAGGCTAGACAGCTCACCATCCACTTGGCTCAGACCTCCCTGGACCAAAAGGGCTGAAGCCTCCATCTCCATGTTTAAAACGCAGTAGTTTCACGTATCCTAGGAATAAACGTCACGAGGTTAGAGATTAAGGGATTTTGCAAAATACACGATCTTTTAGTTCAATTTTTCCCATCCAACAAAATGGTAGTTTTCTACCCCAATATGGGAAGGTGACAAATTTACATTCAAAATTAAACTTAGAATGGTTGATCACAATGATATGGACCCATACACATTATACAAGGGGCATGCACTGAAGGGTGTACATGGTCTGAATACTTTCAGACTAGTTGCTTACAGCTAAAGAGGCTGCTTCTCCAGATTCTTCTGCTCCCAGTTGGTAATCATGGTCATTTGATCAGCTTATGGGACTGTGTTGCTTAAAGTGTCACGAAACCCACAACAGTAAAAATCAGTCTATATGCAGTAAAGCATACTTTTTATACTCCTGTAGAATCCTCCACATTCTGTAAAAAGGCATCTTTATCCTGTCTTCTCTAATTCTCCCCGGCTACCACAGTCTCCAATCCATCTGGTGATAGTACAGAGCCTTAGGAGCAATACACACCAAACTGAGCATGTGCAGAGTTTCTTCTTCTGGGGGGGGGAATGGTGCACGTGTTCAGCACAGGGCCATTCAGCACTGACCAGACAGGGTCATGCAGCCTGGTAGCACAGTCAGAGGAGAATGACATCTCCTCCTACAAGAATAACCAGTGTTCAACCAGACATGGATAGAAGTCACAAGACCAAGTTTAGATTTACTAAATGAATTTATGTTCTGTGGAAAATCAGATATAGTGAATGCAAGGTCCAGGGTTTATTAACACTTCGAAGTAAATAAAGTCCAACACTAGCCAAAAAAAAAAATCTAACCCTTTGCACCCTACTTTTTTAATCACTTCTGTGTACACAATGGGGAACACCCCAACCGATAAGAATTTTAATATATTTTTTCCCTCCCCCGATTCTTCCATTTTTTTGAGCAGGCAAGATCTTAGGCATAGAAAGTGAAAAAAATGTTTTAAGAAGTTCGGATTGGATTCACTGCTGTGTCTGTAAGCCTGGTTTGAATTTGTAAAGCATTAAGAAAAAAAAAAAAAAAAAAAAAAAAGGAAGAAGTTTGATTACATTTCATCAAGCTGGCAATGAAAACCAAATAAATGTTTAATCCACACGTAGACGGAACGATGTAGGGCATTACTTTATGCCCTAATGGTCAGCTATTAAAGAGGCAGAAATGAACAGAAACTGCCTAAAATGCAGGAGCAATCAATCCAAATCAATGAGATGGCTTAAAATCCCCTTTACTGCCAATTCATTTGCAGGATAAGTTGGCTAAAGTTGAATACCCTTGAAAGAATACAGAAAGCTTCTAAAGAAATAAATAGGATACACACTTAAATAGAAAGCTTGTGGGAAAAAAAAAAAAAAAAAAAAAAAGTTACCATTAGCCATATTTTGCAATGCACTTTGTCTAATTTTCTCAGTGAGACGACCAGTTAAATTCAAAAACTCCATCGCACGCATTATTGGCATCAACGTAGCAAGAGTTTGCTCTCCGCATCCTGTGGGCTCAACGATTAAGTTTGCAGGGTTTGTCAATGCTCGGCCCAACATGTCTCCTGCAACCAACAAAGCCACATTTAGGGTACATTACATAATGGACTCAGGTCAGAAAAACTGAGAAGACAACTTGTCCGAGTCGTCAGTTTTTCTGACCTGTCACTGGTACATACAAGATAAAAATTTACACAATATATTCAGCAGGTGTATTATAGTACATTGTAGAACAGTAAACAGACTACAATTGAGAGCTTTCTGCCGTACATGGTCAGAAAGCTGCAAATTAGGAGTGGTGCTGGACCTCAAGGTAGTCTAGGACTGGTTGAAAGTGGTGTGGGACCTCAAGGTAGCCTAGGCCTAGTTGGGAGTGGTGCTGGATTTCCTAGTAATATAGGTCTTTTTGAAAACTCTAAATAGTGTATTAAAGCAACACAAAGCCAAAAGGATACTTTGTGACCACAGTTGGGGTCACCTGTTATGTGGCCCTAAATTTAAATTGGATTGCTGAAAGATTAACTGAGGGTTTGTTGGGTTCAGTTCTATTTATTGTAAAACTTGAATACAGACATACTATACATGCCACATGCTGAAGAGAACCACCATTTCTCACAGAGGCCACTTAAGACACTTTCTGAAGCCTCGAAGAGTTTTTTTTGGGGGGGGGGGGGGGGGGGGAAGTAAAACACACGCTACTATTGTATATGTAGCAATTTAAAAAAAATTTTTTTCTGAATTCTGTAATCGGCAGTAGGCTGTACTCAATCCAACTATTCCTCAACAGCAGTGCCTAGAGTGAGTGTTCTCATGTTAGATCTTGCTCCAGCAGAATGTGCTAGAGAGATTTTGAATTTAGGGTTTTGATAGCCTATCCAATCCATGGACCTCATCTTTGAAGAAGTAAGGTTGGCTTACGCATGGAAATAAAGCAGACCACAAATTACTCATTCAGCTCATCAATTTCCCCATACATGCCAAGTAGTGCTGATAGAGGAATGTCAGATGTTGGCATTCAGATAATCCTAATTGGATGCAGGTGTCATTTGGTTGACAATTTTCAAGTCAGTTCCTATGACAAAAGTTTGATTGATAAATCAAGTTTAGTCAACCTTGGGCGTTTACCGACAGGGTCACCCACAGCTTGAATTTCAACCTGTCAAAGAACAGGATGTGAGGAAATCTCTCCAAATTGACAGGAAAATTCCCTCTTAGCTGTGGAGCAGGTGTCACCATAGAAGATTTCCCTTCACTCTTGTTAAGGGAGAATTTTGGATCTCTCAATTTCTGTTCCAGCAACAGTGGTGACTAGGACAAGGGGTGATCCTCCCCAGCAGGACACTGACTGCATTAAGAGTTTCTACACCATCCAAAAACAAGTGTTGTCTTTAGAAATAAGAATGACTCTAGACATTTTTCAGCAGTGCATTTACTGTAGGATGGATGCAAGAAACATTTGGTCACATCAACTGCCTGATGCAGCTGCTCAGACAAATGCTTATTACACTTTAGAAACCAAAAAGCACAAATTCAATATTGAAATTTCCCTGTGCAGATGCCAATCAACTTACCTATTACTTGAACCTTTGCACGCATAGAACCTGGCACAATGCTTCCAGAGGGGTTGAGGTTAACTTGTACTAAAGAGTTTTCACCTGTGATAAAAGCAGAAAACTATAAACCTCCAGTTCTTCAGAACGTCTGTCATAGGAGCACTGAACACAAGAACTCCATTAAGACAAAATGCAATAGTAGACCAACCTCTTTTCTAGTCCACGTGTCAAAACACAAGGCCCATGGACTGAAAACAGTCCACCATGCCATTTCATGTGACCCTCACCTCTCCTACAGCACATCCCTTATCTACGACCACACTCTTAGGACCTGTCATTACTTGAGCCACCTGCTGGTGGCATTTTGGTTCCCAGAGTCAAAGGATAATTCAGATGGTCACCAGCGGGTGTCTCCCAACAGCTGGGTTGTCCAAATTAGGCTGCACCTGATGTGGGCTTTTGGGAGTAATAATCCCATCCATTACTGAGGTTCAGGGTTCAGTATTTTCCTCCAAGCCACATACCTGCCTGAGCTTTGTACCTGCCCCCTGCTCCTATTACCTGGCTGCCTGCTCCCCTTGCCTGTCTTTGTCCTGAATTCCTCCATTTTGCATATAGTCGTTAGGTTATTGGGGTTTGCAGTAGAACTTTATTTTTTCACTTGCATAGTTAATGGTTTACTGGTGTTGGAAGGGTGTCATCTGTCTCAAACTTATTTTAACTTTACACCAGTCTGATCGCTGACCTTTTGGTACAGCCAACTGATCCAATTATCCTTGCTAGATGCCTGCATCCCTGACACCTTATCTCAGTAGTCAACAGCAGAGGACAGAACTCCTCCAGATCCCGCACTTATTGCAGCTGTGGAGATGTTGGACTGTAGACTGCTGAGAGGGAGGAGGCCAGAACTACTACAGATCCTGCTCCTCTGCAGCCAAAGCATGCTCTCCTCTCCACTTCCTCTGGTCTCAGCATTCAGCAGCTCTGGCAGCTGAACTCCAGCCCTCTTTTGGTCCTCCTCCAGACCCTGCACTGTTTCCTTGCTCCGCCCCCAGCAACACCACAAGGTAAGGGGGTATACTGTGCTGTAAGAGTAGGGAGGACTCAGCTTCTAATGGTGAGGGGATGCTTTACATCTGATGTAAGGGGGGGGGAGCTGTTGCAGCCTGCAATGAAAGTCTGACACCCCTGTTCTAACCTGGTCCTATAGCCTGAACGTTTTGAGGGAACCATGCAATTTCAGGCATGGACTAGAAGTCAGTTTGAATTAAATTAGGAACCGATTATATCTATATCTCTTTTCACCCCATGTGCTCAGGTTTCATTTTTTAAAAAATTGCACCAAGTCTATTACATTAAAATGAGGGTTGGGGGTATGAGACCACTAATGTGAACCTTGCACTGACAAAGAACAGGTTCATAGATGGTCTGAAATCTTGGCTGGTTCACCAGGGACTGGTGATTTGATTCATCTATGGGCAGGGAAAGCTCCCCAGCTGGAAGACCACAATGGCTCCACAGGAGAGAGCACAAATTATGTCCAGGAAACATTCTACACTGGGGCGGACTGACCATTTGGAAACTCGGGCACTGCCTGAGGGCCCGGGGTCAGTAGGGAGCCCCATGAGATGCCCCTGGTACCTTTTTCATAGGCTTTTTGAGTTTGGGCAAGGACACAGGGGCCCCATGATCCCCTATTGCCTGGGGGCCCCATCAGTTGTCAGTCCGCCCCTGTTCTATACCCATAGATTTAGGAGTTTCATATGAAAAGTTAGTGCCGGTTCACATTTGTGGAGTGGATGCGGTTAGAACTGCATCCAATCTGCATGAAAAAAACATTGCGTCCTATGGCGCCTGTTCACATATGTCCAATGCACTGGTGATGCGGGTTTTAAAGAGTCCTGTCCACACCTGAACAGGACCGAACTGCTCAGAAATCGGATTACAGACTATTGACTTCTATGGGAACGGTTTCTAAACAGCATAATCCTGAGAGCCAATCCTGTCCTGAACCTGACATGAACGGTTGAACTACTTATTAGCTGTGAAACCTGAGCTTCAATCTGCACATGACTGATACAGCTCTTAGGCAGCGTTGTTGTGTAACAAGGTTTAATTTATGACAAAAAAAAAAAAAAAAAAAAAAAAAAAAAAACCAGTCAGCAACTTAAAGCTTCCATGTCTCTTTGGAGTCTAGTAACTAAGTGTAACACACCCCATTACAAGTGCTTAAAAGCAAAGTCCATCTTTCTGACCAAATTTCATATTACACCCATTGTTGGGGCTGTAGAATGACCATATTTTTAGGTTGTGCCCTATCTTCAAACTGCTTACAGAATCTTGGATTTTCTACAGATTAGCGCACCCCCCCTTTTTTTTCCTCAACTTAGACTTCAGAGAACTGAACAGAGACTACAAGCTGCCATCTGCCAACATGGCAGAGGGACTCTTAGTCAATGGAACGCAAGTGCAGTGTTGTCATGATACACAGATACTTCAAGCTTTGTAACTGAAAAGCCGTACCTTGGTACAGAGTTGCAACTGGTCAAACCAACAATCTGCACAAGCGTTGACCCTTCAATTCACTAATTGCAATACTTTGCAGGTCCTAATGCAAAAAGTTGTGAAATGCACTTTTTAAATCTATGAGTGAAATTTAATTTTTTTTACAAAATGTGGAATATGCCATTAAATGGACCATTAACAGTCCTAGGAAGTAACCATACATGGATAATATCTCAAGAACCTTCTCTTACCTTTGACACAGACAAAGTCAGTTTTGGTCACTTCTTGTTTGAGGCCTTCAGGCTTAAAAATAGACAAAAACAAACATTTGTATACTGTCCTATTAAGTTAATCAATTTTATTGCATAGCTACCTTGGGGGGGGGGGGGGGGGGGGGACACACAAAAACCCTCAAGTCATGTTTAAGGGTCAATGGAATATCTTGAAACCATCTATAGCCACAGTTTGTTTGATCCTGACTACAAGGAATATTGGGATGAATCTGGCTCATTTCCTGTCTACAATATACTGCTAGATCTTCATATTTAATACCTCATCCATGATTTTTGCCAACTAAGAGGATGGAAGTTGGGAAGGATTGTCCAGCATGCAGTGCATTTATTTTTGTGGCCACCATATCCATTTTGTACAGCTGTCCCTCTAGTTATGAGAGATCTCAGTTTTGATACGAGTATACAGCAATTAAATGCATAGATATGGTTTCAAGGTATTCTATGGATCCTTTGACAAATCCCTTAAACATATTGTAGCGATGTGATAATTTCTTTGCCCATCTTCCAGTGTATACTTCTATTATTCAGTGTTTGTTTTGCCATTTTCCAATATGGCTGCTATGCTCTCTGGGGATTGAGGATGAGGTCATCAGAGAGCCTTGTGAAAAAAGGAGGGAAGTGTGGATTTCCTGGGAGAGAGAGAACTCAGACTAAGTGTTGCAGCCTCCCCTCACTGAGACATGCAGAAAAGACTGTTAATGCTTTAATGTTCCTGTTTGGAAGACACCATGTTGGATGGTTCACTGAATGTTATTTCTTGAATACATGGACTTTCATATACACTGCTGTGTGGATTACTGTCTATGTGGATGATACATTTCTCAGTTGGGATATCACTTGTTATCCACAAGCCCCAATTGAGTGGAGGCACTAGCGCTTGTTATAATCTGTGATCAGGACAAGATCTCTAAGGACTTTGCTCCTAATTACTATACAGGTGACGCCATCATACCCCAGTAGCCACAAAGTGTACAAATAATGCTACAATATCAAAGTCAAGTCTATGTGGAGTATGCTTTGGTTTTAATAAATGGAATTAGTAAGTTAAAAGATGTCCGTCAGTTTATATTAAAAAACTTTATATATAATTTTGATCTGGGTTGAAGTATTGAGCAGAATCCATGTTTTATTTAAGCTTTTTCCGATACCTTGATTATAGCATTAAAAAAAAGGGACATTTAAAAAGTGTTACTAAACCAACAGTAAAAATCAGTCTGTAGATTCAGTAAAGCACGATTGTAATACTTACTGTGGAACCTAAAGGGTTAATCTTCCACATTGTGTAAAAACGGCTGTTTGATCATGTCTTCTCTGATCCTCCCCCTCTACTGTTCTCAATTCATCTGATAGTACAGAGCTCTAGAAGTCACTCTGCACATGCTCAGTTTAGTGTATTGCTAGTTTTGTTTTGGAAGGGTGTATGATCAGCACAGGGCCAGTCAACACTGTCCAGAGAGGGTCAGGAGTTATTCAGCCTCAGGACAGTCAGGAGAATGAAAATCAGCTGAGATTAACCAGTGCTGTGCTGGACACCTAAAGTCACAAGACTGCTATATACTGCTTATGAGAAAAGTTATTTAGCAGTTTATATTTACTAAAATTACATTTCCATGTTCTGTGTACTGTGGGAGACCAGATATAGTGAATGCAGGGTCCTGGGTTTAGTAACACCTTAATAAATATGCAGCCCTATTAGCATAGGTATCCAGGTTAAGAAAATGTTGGCATTCAGGAAAAAAAAAAAAAAAAAAAAAATATAAAAAGAATGGCAAAAAAATATACAGAACAGTTTATATATTGTAGACATGCTACAAGATTTTCCAGGTTGTAAATTTTAGCCTTTTATTTTTGTCCACTCACCTCCACAGTGAAACTCCGCACTATGGTGTCCTTGCGGTTTGGTTCGTTAGGATCAGCAGGTCCCTCACATGAATTACCAATCTGAATTGTTTCAGCGGTCACAGTGACATTAGTGACACCTGTACAATGAAAGTACATTTTAATCACCATTTTCACAGTATAAAACTTGGTATGGACATCAGTCATGGGCTGCAGTGGCCAAAAAGGTAGAGAAGGGAGAGGGACTGGAGAGAAAAAAAAAAAACCCACAGTAATGCTGGCACATTTGGCTCATTTTATCAAGGAAATGTGGTACTTCAACCAGATTTCATATTTTCTGAGAACTAGTTGGAACCATGTTATTCATCCTATTATCAGCCTTTTTGTTCTTTGGTTGAGGAGTCAAAATTAGAACTGCTGGGGAGAAAGTAGGCTAGGTATCATTTGACACTGGACCTCACAGGCTGAAACTCTTCCATGGAACTCCTTTGGAAAAATCACTACTCTACCTGTGGGGAAGTGTAGCATGGTTTGATGGCAGTGACCACACAGTCTGGTTGCAATAAACTAAAGCTTGTATTGAGCAGAATCTCAAACGTTACAAACATCTAGCGAGAGACCAACAGGGAAATAACTCCAATGTAAGCAAGAACATGGCTGAGGAGAGGCCAACAGTGTTTCAGAGGTTGAAGTGCGGCCTGGCTGGTCAGGTCCCAATCAGGGAGGCTTCTCTATAGGGAGAGTCCTTAGCCCATCCTTTCTATGTCAGGAACCTCTCTACCACTAGTTATTTTCCCTAACAAGCAGTCTGTTCCTACACTGGCCACCTCACATAATGCGCACCAAAACCCGGAGGAAAGGATTTATTAGACCCTGCTGACCCAAGATGGCACCAAGTATCACATGGCTGCAACATAAGTAACCTGAACGCAGCTTTGTTGACCCAGGAAACCATAGAGAACCAATTCTCCTTGACTCTCCAGGCTGTGGTACTGCTAAAGTCTAGCACCACCTACAGTGGAGAAAACAGACTGCAACTGCCTACATGCCCAAGTCAATACATTGTGGTTAGGACATCATATGTTTTTGCTTTTGGATGTCAAATATTATAAGAAGTGTCAACTTCTGCTCTGCCATTATCCCTTCTGATTTTTAGGCTGTAGAGTGTTAGAAAGCTTCTCATTACTTGCATTTCACATATGTTACTATAGGTTTAATATAGGTTTTTATGCTCCCACAATTCCCATAGCCCTGTAGATTCTGCTTCCTCAGAAAAACTGCTAAAAAAAGTTTAGAAGTTAAACACAGGAAGAATAGTGCCCTATCACCAGGGTCAGGGGGAGGAACAGTGTCCCATCCTTGTGTTGAAGGAATAGTGTCCAATCATTGTCAAGAATTATGTCCCACTGTTGGTATCAGTGGGAGAAATGGTGCCTTAAGGGCTGGATAAAAAGATATTACAGGGCCACATCCCGCCTGCACTGGAGTTTAATGCTTTATATCAACAAAATTTATAGCATTGGCCCCATTACAGAACTCTGGGGAACACCATTTACAACATTGGACCAATTAGAGAATGAGTCATCAGTTTCTTGTAACCATTCATGCAACCAGTTTCCTATCCATGTACAGATTCATGAACTCCAACAGGTCTCATTTTATAGATTAAAGGTTTAAGTGGTACAGTATCAAATGCTTTAGTAAAATCTAGATAAACTACATACTATACCATGTTGTACTTTATGCAATTGGAAATAAAATCAGACAGATATTCTTCTAATACCTATGGATGTGGCATTTATCTTCCAGGAGTAGGAGACTCTTTCCTGTGAGCATACGCATTTCACCGAGTCTGTATCAACCGGTTCTGCTGCATAGTCACCTGAAGATTGTAACTGGACACGTACCTGGGAAAACATGAAGAAAAGTCAACACTCCTGTTTGGTGAAAACCCAAGACAGCCCTTGTCTTTAAGGGATTTGTAAGTCCATTCTTGCCTACCGAGGACATGATTTTATTTTTAAAAAAAAAAATAAAATCAATTTTGAGATTAAAAGGGTCTATGACTAAGACTTGCGATAATTTTTTTCGTTTGTTAAAACAAGTAAACATGAGAACAATCTGTAGTTTCTCTTCTAGATTTTAATTGTGCTTCTTGTGATAGAACAAATATTCATGCTGATATCACATGCCTAAAGAACCAACCAAAAATAGAAAAAGAAAAAAAAAAAAAAAGGCAGCCAGTGGTCACCTGGGCACATTTGTCCATGTAGTTAGCGACAGAACCCACTAGACGCATGATTTCTCCACGGACAATGGAATCTGGAAGAGAGACGTCTACAAACATCTTCTGGAAAGAAGTGAAATTGGCTGGGTATTTGGTCATGCCGAAACCAGTCCCGTTGGAGAGACACACCACTTTTCCACTTCGTGATGGTTCCTGGGACCTCAACTGAAATGGCACCACTTTCCCTGAAAATTGGAATAAAAAAAAATTTAAAAATATACACGTTTTGCTGTATGTAGCAGACTTGTCATCTAGTTTTTAACAAAATGGGTGCGGCGGGGGGGGGGGGGGGGGGCAACCTGGTAAAGTATTTATATTGGTCTGACCTGTCCTGATATTTACACTGCTTTGCATCAAGCAGCCTGGTCTGCAGGGGTAGAGGGAATTTTCTCTGCCACAGTTCACTAACAGATCCCCGCAATCCCCCAAAATGTAGGTGTCAGTTTACATTATACACAGCTTGAGATCTTGGGGGGGGGAATAAATTAAACAAAACTGGCCCATCTGCAGTGCTATTACTGCAGCCAAGATCACAACCAGCCAATGGCAAGTGCCAGTAATGTGGCCAGGCACTGTACACACTGAAGCAGCATATTCTGTAGAAAAAGAAAAACATTTTTAAATGATTAGAATGTGTGTAGAATTTAAAGCAGAATTTAATCAGAGGCAAACCCTTAAAATAAATTTCAGGGACCCCAATTTAAAGCTCATGATCATAAGGTTGTAAATCTCCAAACTACAAGATGAGGGTGCTGCAAACCCCAATGGTCTGCTGAAGTGCCCCATGACTTCAGTGGTCTGCCGAAGAAGTGCCTTGTGGCCCCAGTGGTCTTCAGTAAAGGTGTCCCATGACACTGATGTACAACATGGTCAGGTAAAAGGATATTCATTAGATGAATGAGCATCTGATGAGCTGCCACTGATTAATGGCAACATTTACACTTGAGTCTGCGATGATCAAATAGAAGAATCTCAGAATGGCTGATGCAACTTTATGTCAAACTCACCCCACATATGTGGTCCCAAAATACCACACTTCTGGAAAATATGTCCGCACTGTTGTCTCTGGGGCTCCAACATTTGCTAGAAAAAAAACAAACAAACAAAAAAAAACAAAATCAGTATTTGCATAAAATTAGTTTGCTGTATGAAAACCCATTTGGACTCAAATAAAATCAACAGTTCTGTGCTTGACAAAGGATGTAGCTTGGGTGGTGTCCAAACCATGTGAAAAATGTTAAATGTTCCTGCAAGTTTCCCTAAGATATATATTCCTCCCAACCATTTCAGATTCTGTTGTATTGTCCTGGGATTTTAACAAAGTCCTGGCCTCCGGCAGATCCAGACCATGTCAGGGAATGCCAATCCACTAAAAGGGATCTTGTGGGCAGCAGTGGAGAAGATTGTCCCCTCCGGGGCACAGCCTTGCTTAGGGAGGATTACATGGTGGGGGAAATATGTAGAGCAGGTGCATAAAACTTCAAATTTACTGCAGGGCTGTACATGACTTCAGCAAAAATTCTGGGGTGTCAGTGAACAGCAGCAAGATGGGGCAATAACTGCTACCTGTTGAATTTTTCTGTATTGCAACTTTTGGACAGAAGGACCTGCAGATTGAGGACCCCCTTCCAGGTCCAGCAAGTGTAGTCTCACCTCAAGGACTGTGTGACCCATTCCACACCACCTTATTCTGTACTGTGTTGGGTGTTCCCTATTCCATACCACCCCATTGTACCCTGCACTGTGCATTCCACACCACCTCATTTTGTACTCTGCTGTGCATTGCCCATTTTAAATCTCCTAATTCTGTACTGTATGTTCCTATGCCACACCACCTCATTCTGTACTCTGCCCTCTCATTCAGTGCATTCCCTTTTCCACACCACTTCATTCTGTACTCTACACAATGAGGTTGATTTACTAACATGAGAGTGCAAAATCTGGTGCAGCTGTGCATGGGAGCCAACCATCTTCCAGGTTGTCAGATTGTGAACTCCAGTTTTATTAAATCAACCCCAATGTGCCTGCTATTACCTCATTCCATGCTGTGTGTTCTTTATTCCACACTTCATTCTGTACTCTGTTGTGCACATCCAAGGTTTTTGTGGTTTTTTTCCTCCCGCTGACTGATGACATTTGCATTCTGTATCTTGTGCTGTGTGCGAGTCACTTTGAGCTCTGCATTCTATAAACTGTTTGGAACATTCTTAAAAAGGAACGCACCGGTGAGCTCAACACCAAAAGACCCTGAAGACCACGGAAAACTGGTGGATGACCGAAGAATTATTTCCCTGGTGAAGAAAACACCCTTCACAACAGTTGGCCAGATCAAGAACACTCCCCAGGAGGTAGGTGTATGTGTGTCAAAGTCACCAATCAAGAGAAGACTTCACCAGAGTGAATACAGAGGGTTCACCACAAGATGTAAACCATTGGTGAGCCTCAAAAACAGGAAGGCCAGATTAGAATTTGCCAAACGACATCTAAAAAAGCCTTCACAGTTCTGGAACAACATCCTATGGACAGATGAGACCAAGATCAACTTGTACCAGAGTGATGGGAGGAGAAGAGTATGGAGAAGGAAAGTAACTGCTCATGATCCTAAGCATACCACCTCATCAGTGAAGCATGGTGGTGGTAGTGTCATGGCGTGGGCATGTATGGCTGCCAATGGAACTGCTTCTCTTGTATTTATGGATGATGTGACTGACAAAAGCAGAAGGATGAATTCTGAAGTGTTTCGGGATTATTATCTGCTCATATTCAGCCAAATGCTTCACAACTCATTGGACGCTTCACAGTGCAGATGGACAATGACCCAATGCAGACTGCAAAAGCAACCAAAGAGTTTAAGGGAAAGAAGTGGAATGTTATGCAATGGCCAAGTCAATCACCTGACCTGAATCCGATTGAGCATGCATTTCACTTGCTGAAGACAAAACTGAAGGGAAAATGCCCCAAGAACAAGCAGGAACTGAAGACAGTTGCAGTAGAGGCCTGGCAGAGCATCACCAGGGATGAAACCCAGCGTCTGGTGATGTCTATGCGTTCCACACTTCAGGCTGTAATTGACTGCAAAGGATTTGCAACCAAGTATTAAAAAGTGAAAGTTTGATTTATGATTATTCCGTCCCATTACTTTTGGTCCCTTAACAAGTGGGAGGCACATATGCAAACTGTTGTAATTCCTACACCGTTCACCTGATTTGATGTAAATACCCTCAAATTAAAGCCGACAGTCTGCAGTTAAAGCACATCTTGTTTGTTTCATTTCAAATCCATTGTGGTGGTGTATAGAGCCAAAAATGTTAGAATTGTGTCGATGTCACAATATTTATGGACCTGACTGTACATTCTGACTGCTGTGCTGTATACACAGATTCAGGTTAAATAGCCCTGATCACTGTAATCTACACCATACATCACCAACCCCAGCAGTTATGAGTCTGAAAGAAAGTTTTAATTAAAAAAAATAGGCAAGTTCTGCATAATAAAAAAGGGCCAGTTAACCTAATTTGTTAGAAGAGTTTCTAAATGCACATTTACACACTTTGATGTGTTCCGGTGCATGTTTTCCCTTCTTTATCATAATTCACATATTGTGCATTTGGTGCGTTCCCATGTTACATTTTTTTTTTTCTGTATGGTACATTTTCTATTTTTGTAAGACTACACTGCAATGGTGTGAACTAGCAGCATTGGAATACAAGGAGAATTCTGTGCATGTCTTTTCTGCAGATTAAAAATGCATGAGACTGCATCTGATGTGAGTCAGCTTTAAGGTAGAATCAGACTGCAGAAAATCTAGTTGGACAACTAGCATGCTGAGAAAGGCATGTGTAAGGAAAAGGCATGTCTGTAAGACTTTTGTGCCACTGCAATTAAGATATTGGATTGTGGCATACGAGTAGGCTTGGGCATTATTCAGTGTAATTTACCTTTGCCCCCTTCTCCCTGGAATATCCCTTATTTCCAAGTTTAAAAGTTGGGGGGGGGGGGGGGTTAAAAACCCCACAGCTATGTTGCCATCTAGAATAAGTTACACGCTAGCCCTGCCACCTGGCAGTACTAGGGTCATTGGTTTGAATCCAAACCACAGCACCACCTGCCTGGCATTTGCATGTTCTCCGTGCCTGCATGGGTTTCCTCCAGGTACTCCAGTTTCCTCCCAGAGGCCTACTTGAAGAATTTAGTTTGCAGAGTATCTTCAGTTCATTTTGGTACACAGTTGAGCTGAAGTTTGCATATCCTGGCAGAAATTGTGAAATTTTGGCATTTATACTGAAAATATGACTGATTATGCCAAAAACTGTTTGATAAAATGGTTTCATATGATAATTATCCCTAAATAAGACACAGTGGTTAGGCACCTTTAACAAATATCACCCAAATGGCCCTGATCAAAAAAAAAAAAGTTTCCATCCCCTGGAATGTTTCAACTGTGGCTTTTTAAATTGAAATTTAGTGGGAGAAGGGAGAACTTGTAGATTTATGGCAATATCAGCTTCCTAAATAAAAGTTTTTACTTGATAGACATTACTCTGGTCTCCCATGACCACATTAAAAACCACAATGTGTCACAGTAAATATTTACCCATTATAGTAGTAGTTGCTGTTTCCCTAGCGGCTGAATTGTCTTCAGCATTCACCAGACCAGAAAATGATGGCCGTGCAAACGAAAAGACTGGGGGTCCATTAAATCCAATAAAGGGTTGTGAGCACAATTGTGCCTGCTGGAAGGGCGTACCAGTGATTACATGCATACCGATATCCTGAAAAAAAGGGACAGAAATGTGAGGAAAAAGCAAACGCACACACTAATAAAACACATCTACACATATAGACACCCCTAGGCTGCCTTTGCCGACCTCCTGGAAATGCTAGCTGCCTGAATCTTCCCGCTGATCAAATAGTGATTTTAGTCCTAGATCTGGCATGCAAAAAGAATTCTAACTGAATACGTTTCAGTAATTCAGGACAAAAAAAAAAAAAAAAAAAAAAAACCACACAAACCACACCACACAACCTAGCAATTTTTTATTTTGGTCTTTGGTTCTGCTGTAAAAGGATAAAATTTAACCTTTTCCACAAAGTTTTTTTGAAGGGGGGAAAAAAAAACCCCCACACCTGGCTTTACAAAATGTGCAAGTTATTTTTGTCCAAAAAGGAGTCTGTAAAGCATTGCACCAGCAATCAGAGCACCAATGACATGCTGGTCTCTTGCAGATGTCAGAGAAGATCTGCTTGCCGTATGGGATGTACAAGCAAGTCTGACAGGAAGCTTCAATGAACTGGAGCTCTGTGGTCGATCATTGAAAAACTACAAGCCGACAGCCACCAAGGCTGCCGGGACTTGTACGTACTCATTCACAGAACACTTGATGAGTGACACGGCCATGTGAGCAGAGCCCTGTGGTTTTCAAATCTGACAGAACGTATGGGGAAACGTCTCCCCGTACTATCTGCCAGAGGGAGGGGGGGGGAGACAGGTGCAACTACGACTATAGGAACAGGTTACATGTTCCACCCTAAACACCTTTTGGAACATGTTGCATTAGATCTATATATAAAAGCCCACACAAGTGCACCTTTATACAACAAGGATGATAAACTTACTTTTTGCAGTAAAAAAAAAAAAAAAAAAAAAAAAAAAAAAAAAATGTGCATTTATTGTCTAGATATAGTGACAGGAAGACTCCATGAACTACCAGGGCGCTCCACAGCACCATAGTAGTTCATTGAGAAATACATGCCGACAGCCGCCAAGTCTGTCAGGACTTGTAGTTTCTCATTCACAAAACACTTTACTTTTTTTGACAGCTAGCAAGGGGAGAGAAGATCCCATGTTGTCAAAGTGGGGGATGGTGCATTCATAACATGTTACATCCTGAATATAAAGTGTAAAATGTTATGAAAGGAGAACTTATATACTTTAAAAAAGGACTTTACTGCCTGCTCACCAAAGAAATACTTTAGTACTATCCAAGATCTTGTACATAAATTGTGGAAAAGTAAATATAACAAAAATGTCCTTGGGAGTATAGCGCCCGCCCCCTCCCCCCCCTTTCCAGACACTGCAGCTCAGAATGAGAGGGTTTCAGCAACCATGCCGTTTCAGGAAGCAGTGAGCAGGACTGGGTGTTACAAGGTGCCGATTGCCATTGCAGAGTCACAAGACTGTAGCTTGTCAAAGCTGATTGCTTGTACTACAGTATGCTGAGAAGAGGTTATAAGGGGCATGGCAGTCACCATCTACCTGGGCAACACTGCTCTAAATTCAGGAGTAGTGCAGCATTGTTGTCACCCTATTACGGGATGCTGCGTTAGACCTCACTGGCAGATCAGCAGGCATTTGTGGGACTTTTGCAAGGGACCAAAAGAAAACCAAGTGTAGATGCCCTTATAATCAAGTGTTCTAGAATTGCTGTTGCCTATTAAAAAAAACTACACCATGCTAGGCATGGTGTAGTTAACATTTTAGGTATTTTTTGCCTCACAGATCAAACTTTTTTCCCCTGGAAGGTCAGAGCCATATTTGCTCAGGCATCAAAGGTCACCTTTTACTAGGACATGTAAATACTGGTGCCTCTGCAGTCCTTGGCAGAGTTAACAAAAAGCTCTAAAAGTCTGCAGTAGAGGCTGAAGGTGTTTCAGTTTGTGACTTGCTGCTTACATTGTATAGTTGGCATGATCACTGGCGACCAAGTAAAGGCTTCCTTCTGCCTGGAGCAGGCAAACCAGCATGAATTAGCAAAACTGATTGTTTTTTCCTGTATCAAAATGCCTTGAAGTCAATGTACAAGTCGATATTACAGCCCCGATAATGATCAGCAGGCTTCTCCCCCCCGACAAATTTATTAATATAAATATAATGTAGCAGTCTCCTAGATAGCTCCTACCTAGAAATCAAACTCTAGCCAAGTAGCAGCCCAGGTGTAATAGCCCTGACCAAAATTTAGCCCGACTGAAGCTCTGCAGACTAGCTCTGGAACTTCCACCTACTCTAAAATTTTGAAGAAGATTCTAGAAGCAGTGGAAGGGAGAGAAGAGTGGCTGGTCTGCACTCTCAAGGGATCCTGGCCAATCCCCAACATGAGGCTTGTCAAGGAGCCAAGACAGCCTTTAAGAGAGTGTTTGAGCCTGCTCAGCAAGGGAGAGGGTTTGGGTGGAAGATTGAGAGCAGGAGCCAGGGAGGGGGCCCACCTACAGGCAGAGGATGTTGAGGACCTCACCAACCTCCAGAGAGAATCACCTGTGTAGCCAAGAAGGGGCTGCCCAGCTAGAAGCCCTGAGAGCAGCCACTGACCTATCCGCTCACATACCGAGGACTGAGTGAGTAGGCCTACATCCCCTGGGCCAGTAAGGGGAAGGAAAAGTGGGCTAGTGGGAAACTATTAACTTTCTGCCTGTCTTACCCTTTTAAGCGACAGGCACTGGGTCCCCTATCCAGGGTTTCACCCAGTACAGTTGGATAAAAGGAGCATCTGGGGGTGCACTAGGAGATGTTGGCTAGCTCTCCAAGAAGGATCTGTTCTGCTGTTAGATTTGTACATAGTTCCATACGTTGTCCTCAGTTTCCCATTCCTTGGGCATCCCTTACACCCCTTACCCCATCCAAGTTACACTCTGCTAATAAAAGCCAAAAAAACAAGCTCAATGACTGGTTGGCTCCTGGATGAAAGTCGGAATAGAAAAGTGTTGCCTGATTGTGCAAGACTATGGGGGAACCCAAAACTGCAACAATACCCTAAGGGGGTAGTGCTACAATTAAAAAACATGCTCCTCCTCCCATCTAAAATTTAGAGTTGATACACAGTATATGTTCTATCATGACATTCTACTGCTTTTGAGTTAACAGGTTTATGGACCATGAGCGTTGAATACTTACACGATAAACCTTACTGACGTCTTTTTCCCCTGGGAAGTTAACAGGCTCAAAGTAGGTACCATTAACAAGAATCTGTTTTTTAGCATCAATACAGGGAGGCTGAGGAGGCTCCACATTGAATCCTGCTGCATAGTATCCATTCAGGCTGGTATACTGAAGAGAGTTGTATACCTGTAATATACAATGAGATTGAATTACATGAAGTTGTATGTATAGCCAAAATTTGTTTTGAAAAGTAGGAAGGCTAAAAAACATCCAGTTTTTATATCATCCTGTTGGGGAGAGTTTCCTTTAATTCCTGCCCTGGAGAGGTCATAGGGGGTGTAGTGCCCTCAAATTAGGTTGACAGGCTACAAATTTAGTTTTTGGCTTCACTGCAGTGAGTAGAGCAGTGATCTATTGGTGTTCTCTTTAGAGTTTCCTAGGCTGGGTGTTATATTCTGGAAGCTTCTTCCAGAAGCAGCTGTAAGAAATCAAAGACAGGGAGAGTCAAATTACCAGTATGAATATTATGATTCAACCAATCCCTGAAAGGAGGAGACGTTCAGAAGGTGGCTTGGGAGGTGATAAATGTTTTGGGGGACCTTGCTAGAGTGTTCTTTACAGTGAGGGAACCAGTTTTCTTGGTGCTACCGCCCCTGGAGGACGCTTTACCGAGTCAAGGATTGCAGTCTGGGCCCAAGCAGGAGTTAGACTGAAGGTCTGGAGAACATTGATAAAAATTTTTTGCTACACTCTCGGCCTCAAAAAAAAAAAAAAGAAAAAAAAAACCATTAGTTGATCTGTTCATTTCTGGCACCAACAACCAGTCCACATAGGTTTTCAGAAAAGGCCTCAAGTCGTACTAGCCTTAGCTGCCACCACTTAAGCTGAGGGGTATAAAATCAATAAAATGGTATCACATGCTAGTACCAAGACCATGACTCCAGCTGAGAGCTGCTTTTCAAAAACACGTACAAGGTCAACTCCTCAACCCCACTGGTATCTTACCATAGCAGCAGAAAAGGTTTCCCCTACATCAAGAAGCAGGAGGCTGGAATCGAGGATACGGATGAGGCAGGAAGAAGCTGATGTGGTTTTCACTTCCAAGTCAACAAGGGAGCCGGGAGTTCCCATTTCGGAAGAGAAGTTGGCGAAAACCTAGAGGAGAGCAATTAAAATTGTTTGAGGGCATATTATACAGGGTTTTCTTCTATGGCCATCATTGGCTGTTGACAATATGGAAATCATTGGGAATATTTAGAGATTGTTTTGAAAGATGTGAATGAGCCTTCATAACGGCAGTTTTACCATCATGCCAAGTACTTTGGTTTCATGACTTTGCATCTAAACAGTGATAAGGAAATTTCTAACACTTATTTTACAGCACTTCTAACAGTATTGAAGCCAGTTGAAGACAAGCATTTAAGCTACAGGTAGCTCAACATATGAGGGAAAGGAGGCGTGGGAACAAACAAAATTTAGGTACCCGAGAGGATGAAATATGGTCCATTGCAAGGATGTAACCCTATCAAATGCCCACACAATAGTAATTTTTTTTTTTTTCACAACACCACAACCCACCACACTATTAAAAAAGGAGAGACTAGATTGGACACCCATAAAAGACCCAGACTAAGGACCATTCACACTTATGCATTTTGATTCAGCAAAATGCAACAGTTTTTCTGCAGGAAAATGGACATCACATAGAAAGCCCATTATTTCAAATTTGGCTGGTTCGGGTCTAGGTTTACTTCTATAGTGAAGTGTGAAAAAAAAATGGAAACTAAGTATATTCATAACTTACACGTGTTACAGTATGCTGCATGCACATGGAACAGGGTAAATCCAACCCAATGTAAAAGATGCACACGCTACAACCAATGAAATACTTAGGTTCCCTGCTATTTTGAAAGCTATGTGCAGTCCAGTCCCTGATGCACATCCATTCCACTGGGCACAGATTAAGGAAGAGCTGAAGAAGTCAATCTGGGTCACATGAAAAAGCTGCTATCAACCATGCACTTTAATTCTTTGAGGCTAGATCTATATATTCTCTACACAGGTGTCTATTATATACCTGGTTTTTGAAACATTTCTCCAAATTGAGATTAATGGCATCTCCCACTATCTCATCCTGCAGCATGTACTGTACGGTATATTGAACAATAGGGACATGATTAGGACAAGCCTCATAGGTTAGGTTAAATTCTCCTTGATGAGCTGAAATGAGAACACATAATTAACTGGGTTTACTCAACAGCAGGTCATACAGACATACAATGGTGGAACAAGATCTATTTGGCACCACACATGACATCCAGGAATATTCATTAAAAGGAAGCCTGAACAAAAAAAAAAAAAAAAAATACCCACATTTCCTGACTTACTGTAAGGTCAGTTTATATGTTCACTGTATGTGCCCCCAGCTCACACCATAGTTGGGCCAGTTTTTATATGAATTGGTAATTTCTTGAAAGTGTTCTTCTCCCAACCATTTAAAATTTATTTCCACTAGCAGGTCAATAGCAGTTAGGCAGGGTCTACAGGAGCAATATTTTCTGGGTGAGAAATTAACCACTTTACCTCCAGAAGGTTTTACCCCCTTCAGGACCAGGGCATTATTCAGCACTGTGCTACTTTACAATTGCTTGGTCATGCAACACTGCACCCAAACGAAATTTATAGCATTTTTGCACACAAATAGAGCTCTTTTGATGGTTTGTTCACCACTGGGTTTTTTTTTTTTTTAATAGAAACAAAAAGTACCACAAATTTGAGAATTATACTTTCTACTCTGCTACATCTTTGGTAAAAACAAAAAAAATCCCAGAATACATTTAGGCCTAAAGTTAAGAAATTTGATGGCTTTTTTCTTTAAGTGCATATAAATTGGTTTGTGTGACAGAAAATTATAGCATCTACAAACTATGATATACACACACCACACACTGGAATTTACGCAGCTATAGATGCTATACTGGTAATGGGGGTGATCAGCAACTTGAATTGGGGATGAGATAGTTTGGGGGGGCAATCTGGCACTGACTGGGACACTGAGTGGCACTAATAGTTAGATATAATACTGTACTAAAGGACACTGGCTGGGAAGGGGTTAAGATCAGAGCACAAACAAGAGTCAACGGTGTTCCTGACAAGTGTGCTGCTTTTATTTACAGATCTGGCAATTTTCTCCCTGCTTCAGGTAGAAGAATTGGCCATATTGCAGTGCTGTTCTGTGTACAGTACCATGAGTTTGTAAACCCAGAACTGTGCTGTGCTTTCATCCATTTACTTGAGATGGCTGCAGGAACCAGCACCTGGATTGTTCATGATAGGAGTGGGTCTTGAATGGTGCTGTGGATCAGGGTATGCCTTTGCAATAATATTCTCTGCATACATATTAACATTTGTTTGTTTAGAGCTCTCTTTATTAGAAAGTATATTTGAAAAACTTGGTACCATCCCCTGTAATTTAAAAAGCTATTCTCCCTAATGAAAGATCACGTGGACTAGCCATGAACTATACAAGAGGCCTTTGACGCGGCATTTTCCCCTGAGTATGTTACCCCAACATTTCATAATCTTGATGTGGGTCTATGTACATGTTATATTACAGTATCCTGTTCTTTGCATTGCTTAGGAGTTGCTGAGTATTTACTCTCCACAACCACCTCTTAACCTGAATAGATTGTTTTACAAAAGTAAGGGTTCACATATCCTTTAAAGCACAAGTCCACTTTTGGAACAGGTTATATGTTCCACCCGTATTTAAAAAGGTGGAACATCTTACAGCTCTTGCTTCCTCTCCCTCCAAGAGGCAGCAGGACAGGGATGGATCCCCACCACACACACTTTCCACTTTACAGTCAGCCATTGTGGCTGATGGCTTTTAGTTCTTAATGGACTGCAAGGGCACTGGTGAGTGTTCTCGTAGTCTTGATTCTTCCAAGCCATTCAGTAACTGCTTACCTGTACAAGGTACAGGCAGACAGCTTACCGAGTGTCTGCAGGATCCAGGCATTGCACCCGCAATCTGCTGATCATGGGCACAATGCCTTATAGGCTAATGTAAAAAAAACAACAACTGCACTTACCTGCAAAATGACTCACATTTATTTTTTGCAAAAGGTGAACTTCTAATGATCAGATTAAAGTATGTTTAGACATCGAGATCACAAAAATGTGATCAACTTACAGTACATGGAATTTGAGAGAATGGTGCTATACAGTAAATAGCTTGGCGAGTGTATTGGACAAGGGTGAAGACGGCTGACATTCTGAACTTACATTGTGAAACGTCTACGGAATATTCACCGGCCTTCATAATCTTTGCTTTTGCCATGGCCTGCAACACAAAAGTAAAAAGTGAGAAGGATAGTGTCTATAGAATAGCCAATTGCACTTAAGCCACCAATTAAAAGTATTTCAATAGTTCAGAAATTGATTTATTCACAAAAATTGAAATGCAGGGATTTGCAATTAAATTTACAGCCATTGCCAATATGCTCTTAAAAAAAAAAAAAAAAGAAAAAAAGTTCCAGCTTAGTAAATGTACTCATTACAAATTACAAAACAAGTCTGGTTGAATGTGACTCCTTGCTGTCCAGGATACTATACTAGAATTTATTGTAGTAAGGTGCAGAATGCTACAGAATTAAGTGGGGGAATGCAATTAAAATGTGCTAAAAAGGTTTGGATTATGTACGGTTCTCCTGGAGCTTCAGTGTCGGATCTTACAGAGCTCCATGAAAGAGCCAGGGTTTGTGTTAGACAGAACCCCAACCTGGAACCCGAGACTTTATGGCAGGATCTACCCCAACAGTCATTGATACACATTTAGTTCTAGGTGTAACTGGCAATATTTTCTTTTAGTTGTGCCAAGTGCCCAAAGTCAACAGTGTGCAGCTGAAACTCCAAACCCCCCGGGTACAATATATTTTCCTCCATGTCCTCACCATGTAGACAAATTTGACAGTGGTTTCTCCTGCAGCCAGAGCATTTTCACCAAATATATACTGGACCCGGATGCTGTAATTTCTACCACATTGCAGATCTTCTGTGGGGCCCTGCAGTTGCACAAAACTTCCGGTGCGAGAGAAGAACCGCCCCACAGATCGGTAATCGTTGGAGTAAGTAGGCACAATCCAGTTGCCATCATTGCATTGTTCTTGGTTCTTGTAAATCAGCTGTTGAGTAACAAACCAAACGAAAAAAAATGATTCCAATACACTTTAGACAAAACTAGAAATTAGTACAACCTATTCATCTTTGTCACTCAAAATTGCCAGTATTTATACAGCACCAACCTAGTATTTAGGTTCTTTAAAGTCTGATGCCATTTTTTTTTAAAGGTTATGAGAAGAACATGCACAGGCAGGTACCCAATATGCCATTGGAGTCCTGCATTTAAGAACTACTATTCAGTGATGTAAGGGTTAATCACTGTTTTACTACCATCTGGCCTGTACTGCTTCCTGTAGCAGGAGTAAGAGGGAAGGGGGTTGGGCCAGTAGGTGGGTATTGGTCGTGCACATGAAAAAAAAGATGCAGAGTTGCACCTAGTGGGGTTACCCCTTGGCAGGACCCTGAACCCACCGATATATCAAGCCTAGGAGTAACGCAAGATGGCCACTGGTGCCAGAAGCAGTGGCATGACATCAGCCCCTTAAAGATGTGCATGCAAAGGAAGACAGTTGGGAGGAGCTACGTGCCATCATCACGCCTCTGCAGCTGGGGCTGGCTTCCATCTTGCATTTCTCCTAGGCTTGATACATCAGTGGTGCTGGTGGCCCCCTGTGCGAGTGGAGGATTACAATTTGGATGGATTCCCATACTTTGATGCCCTGTGTGCTAAAAATGCTGTCCGCTGCCTTCCTCATGCAGCTTAAAATAGCTAGTGATCGTACAAAGGTGGTGGTTTGGAGCAACACATGGTGATATATTTGGACCATTGGCAGGGCCGGTGCTTCCACTAGACAAACTAGGAGGCTGCCTAGGGCGCACTGCCACATCATGAATAATCATCCAACCGAAAGGAGGAGTGGCAGAAAGGACAGAGGAAGATGCCCTGTGTCTGGGGCCAGGGTGGCAGCTGAGCTGCCACTCCTTCCAGTGTTCCTCAGACTCAGTTTTACAGCAAGCTGGTTGGCGGCTTGTGATCACTTTTGAGTTTCAGGCCTTCTCTTCCCATTCAACAGCGAAGGCAGAGCCCTGCGACTGCAGAGGAATGTAATGCGACTCTGAGGTCTTATGTCAGAGTGTGAGCCAGCCGGCCATCCACTGCTTATGCAGTATGTCAGTGAGTGACATCACCACAATCCCAAAGCCTGCTCTTCTAGTGCCTGCTGATCTGTGTTTTGGTGGTGGTGTGTTGTGTCAGATCAGTCACTGTGGGGGGATTGCCCAGTTCAGGTGTTGTGTGTAAGGGGCTGGGCTGTCTGCCATCACAGCATTTTATTTCCCCACATTGCCTGGGGAATTCCAGCCTGGGATCTGTCAGTGTGGATCCATCCACCACTCACTGCAATGTCACCCTGCCAGCCACAGTGTCCGTGACACGGATTTGGTCAGTAATATTGGTGCTGGTGGCATCTTATTTTGTTTGACCTTTCATATAATAACCAACAGAAATTTGTCTAAGTACTGTATATTATTTACACTTTGAATATAACAATCTTACCAAAACTATTCTTGATCACTTTGTGCATTTGTGAAAACAAAAAGTGCAGCATCTATTTTGGGGAGGGTAGGAGGGAAAAGAAACTAGTGTTTGGAACTATGGTCTTACAGTGCAGGGGTTCTTGCGTTCCTGTTAGGGACCCTAACTAAATGCAGCTTGTATTTGCACTCTGTTAGTGTAGGGTCCTTTATATGGTAAAGTTTCCTACAGAGCAGAAGACACTCTGGATGATTAGTTGGCTTCTGACCAATTATGTGCAATGCATGCCTGTAGTACTTGTGATAGAATGTTAAAACCTACCCAACAGTTACAGTACCTGAAGTGTTGCAGAATGTTTTGGCGATACATAAATGAACTAAAAACATCTTAGATATCCATTCTGATGTAGCCATACAGTGCAATATCCACTCACCTGAAAGTTGACATTTGAAGTGGCAAAGGTTGAGGTATCAACTTCATATTGTGCTCTGCCATTCTCGTCCGATGTCAGGTTCTTAACGGTTATTCCATCCACTTGTATTTCGACCACCTGGCCACTCTCAGGCTGCCCCAGTGCATTCTCAACAATAACCTTTAACAAAGGAAAAGGTCAACATATGCTTCAGTTTTACGTATGCATTCTTTACAATCTCTTTAGTGAAAAGATTTCTTGCACAGGTTTTCAAAAAAAAAAAAAAAAAAAAAAGATAAAAATGCCATAAACCCCCCCTTCAAGCTCCTCTGCTTTGCCATGAACCCCTGATACTTTTGTTACGGATTCATGTGTGAGATCACAACATGGATAACTCAAAAGCCCATTCTCTCATCCATTCCTGCTTTAATGAGGGGCAGGTAAGACTGATGGAACAACTGTTGAACAAACAGAGTTAAGGCAGCGCATTAACATAATGATAGATTGCTAGCTTACATATCAATTGGAATACTGTTCAGGCAAAAGTAGAGATCAGTCCTCAGACTTGGGCCATCTGCATAGCCTTATAGTCAAAGCATAATCTTCTAATCAAGGCTTGGCCCATCTTGCTGGTTGGGCAAACTGACATACATATCTGGAATACTGTTCAGTCAAAAATATAGATTGGTCCTCAATTTTCAAAGCTGTATCATAGGCTCTGACCCTCTACAGATAGAAAGTTGGATTTGGACTTGGGCAACACAAAAAAAAAAAAAAAAAAAAAAAAGTGGGCCATCCATTGTTGACTTCAAGAAGTCAATATCAATGGGTTTAGAAAGTGGATCAGCATGTCAGTCAATTAGTCAGCAATGGAAGCAGCCATCTTGTTCCCATAACAGGTTGTTTTAGACTCCAACACTTATTTTAGACTCAAATCATGCAAGTTCTTGGAGTTTATATTAAACAAAGTAAAAGTAATTTATGAAGTATTGCAGCTGTACTGGCCACTAGTAGTCAACTTTTTTTATTGTGTATTGTCATCACAAAGTTCTACAGCTACTCACCCCTAAAGGATAAGGAATTCCTTTTTTGAAATATGGAAGCATAACCTTAGAGTCAAATCGAGCTCGGCCCAACTGGCTGGTGATAGAGATGGTTTTGGTTTCAGTTGCTTGGACATCTGTCATAGAACACAATACAAATACTTATGCTTCTGTATAAGCATCAGGAAGGATTGTAGCAAGTTAGTCACATCTTATGCAGCCCAGTTATGTTAAATATAGTGAAAACACTTGGGTTTCCCTACTGACCAGCCTTGAAGGGCAGTAGGGGAACTGTGGCCAGTGTGCAGAAGCCCCTTAGAGATAAAATCGTGCAGTAGCACCCCCACCCACTTTTCCCAATCTCATTTGTAGACAGGGTTGTGGATGAGAGGATATTTCCTTAAGCCCTCCCTGAGATCAGTGTCTATCCTGATAGCTTGGAAGAATCTATTCCTGAAGAGAAACTGAAGCCAGAAGGAGTAGAAAATATACACAGGCAGATGACATTTCCCACACCAAACCTCAAAAATAGAGGTCTCCTTTGAGGGGTTTAGAGATTTTAAACAATCTAGAAATTGGGCACTATATGGTTTTTAATTAGTAGGGAGGCTACCCTTCCCCATAAACACCAGTCTATACACCTGCTCCAAAACTCAGTCGGGGGGGGGGGGGGGGGGGATGTCCTTTTGATTGTTTGAGTACCCCATACCCCAACCCCTCTTCCTCAACCACATGAGCAGAACGCTTTTCTCTAGGTTCACTCTAGGATTCTGCGTAGGACAGGGGAATGACCAGTACTCAGACCCTATGAGAGCCATCTCATTCCATAGCTACCTCTGGCACTTAATTCCTGGTGGCTTTAAGCTTTTGAGATGCAATTCAGGATCATTACTCACAAGTCCCCAGGGCAACTGCACACCTTCCAGTTTCCTTGGGACATTGTATAGTGAGGGAAACAATGCTTCTCTAGACCAGATCTTGTTGGCTGAAGTCCTACAGCCTGTTTCTCAGAAGATAAAGTCAGATCCCCAGTTCTGCCACAGATAACACCTCAAATAGCAGCAACTCAGTCCACATGCTGCCTTCTAGGGCTTTGGAACCCTCACTGCTGAGGAAAGAACAATCTCCCCAGGGCTTCAAACTATTCACCTACCTCGCAACCTTCTAGACACTCCTATAAAGAGCTTGGCCACAGTATGATAAAATATTCAGGCTGGCCAATTCAATTGCCCTCCGTAGGTTCTGCAATTTTTTTCTCCCAGAGGCAAGGGGAAGCAATTGAACACCTAGCCTGTGAAACCCTGAGCAAACCAGAACAATCACTGCTCCCTTGACTACAGGAGGAGCCAAACACAACTTGCCTAGTATTCTACACTAGGTTGCTTGCATGCTTGAGGCTTGACATGCGAGTTGGAACAGGAAGGCCCAAAATAGGCTGGTATTTTGGCAACTACCACGTTGCTAGAAGGATCATCCACCCAACAAGATTATTTTTTTTTTATAAAAAATAAGGGGTATATAGTTATATCTGATTCCGGGTACCCAAATAAAAAAAAAAAAAAAAAAAACAAAAAAAAAAAACTCAGGCCGCTCCCTTTGGGGAGGCATCAGATATCAGACTATGCCAGTCTCCCTCAGGCAGCAGACCTCCCCCCCCCCCCCTTTTTTGTGTGGTCATAGTTTAGTTTTTCTCTCTTTTTTTCAAAAGGTTATGTTATATGGGATGAGTTTAAGTGTGTCGGAGGCCTTTGAACCTGATTATGCCTTGAGGACTTAACCCTTGATTGCCCATCTGGGGTAGATTTAATTTTGTCTTTGGTCTTACTCCTAGTCTAGTTTATTTTGTCGTCAAGGGAGCCTGTGTGCCCCCAAAATCCCTTTGTGACAAGCAAAATTGATAAAAAGGCAGTCGAAGCTGGGGAAGGCACGCGGAAGTCAGACAGAGCACAAGTACTACCACATACAAGGCAAACCAAGAGTTCAGAGAAACTGGGAAGCTGCTCAGGCAATGGAAGCCAAACTAAGCATGTCCTGTATAGAGAAGGCTAGGAGGTGGGGTGGGAAGTGATAAATTCACAGTAAGGGATATAAAATTTCACAGTAGAGCAGATAATGCCCATAGGTCAGTGTTTCTCAACTCCAGTCCTCATGGACCCCCAACAGGTCATGTTTTCAGGATTTCCATTATTTTGCACAGGTGATTTGATCAGTTTCACTGCCTTAGTAATTACCACAGCTGTTTCATCTGAGGGAAATCCTGAAACATGACCTGTTGGGGGTCCATGAGGACTGGAGTTGAGAAACACTGCCATAGGTGAACACAGAAGGCAGCAGTACAGCAATGAGGAAAAGAATTCCACAGGCAGGAAACTGCATGCTAAAGCGTGACAGTTGTCTGTGCCTTTTGCAGTGGGCAGCACTAGTGACCACTGCTGCTCGTGTATTCTGCCTTGAAAAGGTTTTAGTTTAGGGTTTTGTTTTTTTTTTAAAATTTAACCACATGCCACCCAGCCACTGTACATGTATGGCAGCACTCACAGGCAAAACCACGTTTTAAGACATGTGCTTTGTAAACAAGTAGGGGGCGCGCGAGGTGCGCTGCCGCCCTATTTGCCCTGTGGATCACTGCTGCAGATGTCAGTCGCCGGGTCACAGCTGCTCCTTAGCGGCTATGTCCCAGCGATCGGCGGCAATCAGTGACAGATCACAGCTGCAGTAGCTGTGCTGTCTGTCACTTCCTTCTCAGCTCGAGGATGAGATGATTGAGAGAGGAGTTTCTCTTGATCAGCCTTGTCCCGCCCAGCACACACCCCCACCCCCTAGTAAAACACTCCCCTCACTCCTATAACTCTTCCCTACAAAATAAAGTTAACCCCTTCCTTCCCAGTGCCATTAGTACAGTGTCAGTTTTTTTTGCACTGATCACTGTATTAGTGTTTTTGGGGATGTCAGTGACCCCAAGTCAGTATCCCCCAATGTCAAAATGTCCGCAGTCCCGCCGCAAGTCGCTGCCATAATTCGCTGATCGCCGCCATTATTAGTATAAAAAACCCCTAAAAATCCCAATATCTTTCCCGCCATTTGTAAACGCTATAACTTTCACGTCAACCAATTAATTTACACGTATTGGGTTTTTTTTTTTTTTTAAGCAAAGACGTCGCAGAATGCATTTTGGCAGAAATTTATGACTAAATTTGATTTTTGCATTTTTTTTACTGGACATGTTTTATAGCAAAAAGTCCAAAATATTGGTTTTTCTTCTCCTCAAAATTGTCAGGTTTTTTTTATAGCGCAAAAAATAAACCCGCACAGGCGATCAAATACCACCGAAAGAAAGCTCAATTTGTGGGGAAAAAGGATGTAAATTTCATTTATGTACCGTATTGCATGACTGCGCAATTGTCCGTTAAACTAGCGCAGCGCTGTATAGCAGAAAAATGGCGTAAATTGTAGTATTTATACCATAAATTGTAGACGCTATAACTTCAACAAAAAGCAATCAATATACACACTTACTGGGATTTGTTTTTACCAAAAACATGGAGCAGAATACATTTTGGCCTAAATTTATAACCATCTTTGAGTTTACTATATATTTTTTTTATAGCTGAAAATAAATTCTCTTCAAAATTTTTGGCCTTTTGTTTATAGCGTGAATAAAAAGCGCACAGATGATCAAATTACACCAAAAGAAAGCTCTATTTGTGTGAAAAAAAGAACGTAAATTTCATTTGGGTGCAGCATTGCATGACTGTGCAATTATCAGTTGAATTAGTGCAGCGCTGAGTAGCAAAAAGAGGCGTGGTCATTAAGGGGGGGTAAATCCTCAGGAGGTCAAGTGGTTAAAAATTTGTATAGGGGATTTACACCAATTATGCAACTATAAAACACCTATTGCAAGCCAGTCACTTACTTGTCCCCTTCTCAGTCAGAGTGGCCTGTACATTACATGCCATCAGGTATCCTGAGCGGTCAAGCTGTAATGTTGAGAGATCGATGTTTCCTTTAAATGTACCTTCAGAATCAGTCTATTGGAACGAGGAGAAAAAAAAAAAAAAACCCAAGATTAAGTTGAACCATAAATAAAATGAAAGCCAGGATTAGAAGCACATCTCCTAGAAGAGGCAATGAATGGGGACTGAAGAGTAAAATGGAAGACGCATTGATGGGATTTATATATACACACACACTGAACATTTCGTAAGATCAAGGATAATGGATGTTAAAGTTAGAGTGATGAAGACCTTGTACACATGGCCAAACTGAAACACCACCTGCTGAAGGGTGGTACTAACCCACAGAGTGCCTCCTTACATTACTGTCTACATCAGAGTGCACCCTTACATATGATCAGTTATCCCCACAAGCCTGCCCCCCTACATCAGGTGTTCCCAGCAGAGTGTCCATTGCAAGAATTGTCCTCATCAGAGTGCCCCTTGCATCAGACTGGCTCATTGATCAGGGAACCCGCCCCTCCCCCCACCCCAAAATCAACCCTGCTGTATCTGCATAGTGGGCTGCAAAAAAAAAAAAAAAAAAAAAAAAAAAAAGAAACACAGGACCATGACAGCATACTGACGATGTGCAATAACTTTGCCTGGCTTTGTACATCTACCCCGATTTGTATCATGACAAGGTACATTGTGAAATTGTCAGTTGTGGATGTAGTACATGATCTTGAATGATCAGAATCATAAAATGCAGGTACAGCATAGGCGGGTGGGTAATTTGGGTTTATGGCAGAGTTTAACATTTGCCAGTATGATCACAGTTGAATCTCACCTCTCCAGTGAATGGCACACAGATACCATCAGGACTCCTATTGCAGGTGTTTCCCATGTAATAGTTAGTTGGTGGTCTGCACAATCTGCCAGATATTTTTCCTGGAACCCCCTGATCATATGTGTACCTGGGGAAAGAACAAAACTCAGTTCTGCATGCAACACATTCTGAAATTTTGACTGCTGACTAAATACCAAACTGTTCTGGTAGTTAAAGATTTTCTATACACAAACTCGAGAATACAAGTCCCACCACACATTAGGATTTTCTGGTCTGGAGTTCCACCACAGATCTTGGCAATTGAAGGCAAAAAAGGGATGGGAAGAAAATTGCGATGGGAAAGATATACTGTATTTAACCTTAGAAACCTTCATATCTTGCATTAAGCTATTGAAAATGTGGGCAGGTTTCGTAATGGGCTATTGTCAAACATTTTTGGCAAAAAGACAATCTCTCAGTCAAGAGCCAGGCCTTCCCTTTTCCCTTTTCAAGATGTTCTGCCAACAACATACCATCGTCTAAATCAAACTTCTCCTCTGCTCAGCAACCTCTTCCCCAGCCTGGAACTGTTAGATTGGGCAGGAGGCCAATGTATAGCCCGAGTGTTGGAATACAGTGTTCATGTATTTTGTGCAACAACTAAATCAGTACTCCATAGAGTACTCTTCTACCAGTAGATGGCAGTGTTTATAGCTGCATCTATGGTATACTTGTTTTTTCCTCTGAATAAAGTTTCTGTTTCCTTGTTGCAATGAAGCAGAAAACCATATGTGGACTGTGCACTGCCTGTTCTGTGAGGCTATATACAGAATTTCTAACACTTACCGTATTTTTCGCCGTATAAGACTCACTTTCTTCCCCAAAACTGGGGGGAAATGTCAGTGCGTCTTATAAGGCGAATATGGAGCAGCCGGTCCGGTATTTCCACCGTGGCCATGTCAGAATACCGGGTCAGCAGCTCAGCTCTGCAGCGGGACCTTACCTGTTCCTCTATCCAGCGGCGTGCTGTCTTCCCGACTTCTGTCGTGTGGGCACTGGGCATGACAGCCGGGTGCCAACTGCGCATGCGCGAGAAGCGGTGCGCTTTGTGAATGGTAAAGCGGTACCTGGGACACATGACAGATCCCAGAAGCCGCCGGACCAATCACAAAGCGCAAGTGCTTCTCGCGCATGTGCACTGGGCACCCGGCTGTCATGCCAAGCGCTATTACAGAAGCCGGGAAGACAGCGCGCGGCTGGATCGAGGAACAGGTAAGATCAAACAAAAACGCTGCGGAAGAGCGGGTACCTGTCAAATTCAGGTACCCGCTCCGCACCTCCCCAAAGGTCAGCGGTCATCCCTGTGCTGTCCGCAGTCTCTGGTCATCCCTGTGCTGTCCGCAGTCTCTGGTCATCCCTGTGCTGTCCGCAGTCTCTGGTCATCCCTGTGCTGTCCGCAGTCTCTGGTCATCCCTGTGCTGTCCGCAGTCTCTGGTCATCCCTGTGCTGTCCGCAGTCTCTGGTCATCCCTGTGCTGTCCGCAGTCTCTGGTCATCCCTGTGCTGTCCGCAGTCTCTGGTCATCCCTGTGCTGTCCGCAGTCTCTGGTCATCCCTGTGCTGTCCGCAGTCTCTGGTCATCCCTGTGCTGTCCGCAGTCTCTGGTCATCCCTGTGCTGTCCGCAGTCTCTGGTCATCCCTGTGCTGTCCGCAGTCTCTGGTCATCCCTGTGCTGTCCGCAGTCTCTGGTCATCCCTGTGCTGTCCGCAGTCTCTGGTCATCCCTGTGCTGTCCGCAGTCTCTGGTCATCCCTGTGCTGTCCGCAGTCTCTGGTCATCCCTGTGCTGTCCGCAGTCTCTGGTCATCCCTGTGCTGTCCGCAGTCTCTGGTCATCCCTGTGCTGTCCGCAGTCCATTAGTTCAGAATTTTTTTCCTGTTTTCTGCCTCTAAAACCTAGATGTGTCTTATGGTCAGGTGCGTCTTATACGGCGAAAAATATGGTAGATGAGAGAGCTTTCGTAGTAATTACATGGTTATTGGTAAGATAAATGTAGTAACCTTTGTAGCCAAGAAGAGAAAAGTTCCAAAAAGTAGCCATTTGCACACAACATATTTAATGGTAGTGTGATATCCAGATAACTAAGAAGTCAGTTTGACATATTCAAAAGAAATGCAAGTTCCTACAAAATTTACATCGACAGTAAGCAAATCCTCTCATTGTGGAGTGTGTTTTTGGACATGTATATAGCCAGAAGCAAGCAGAGACCAATCACAACTTTACATTTTTATTCAATGTACTTGTTATATTTAAAGTGGGGCTTTTAAATATCACCATGCACACTTAAAATTGTTGATATTTTTTGCCCAATTCTGAATCAGTGCTGGGTTCTTTCCTATATGGCAACCACCCCTCTCAGATCTTTTATTTAGTCGGGGGGGGGGGGGGAACTAGAGATGCAGAAACACCTGGTTTTCAAAAAAAAAAAAAAAAAAAAAAAAAGAAGCTTAAAAAGCTAGTCTAAACTAAAGTTATAGCTCTAAAGCCAAGGACGGGTCCAAAGCTACAGGCTCACCTTACTCTGAAGTTAAGGAATCTACAGTCAGCTATCCACAGTCACTCTCCCAATTTGCATCACTGAACCCCATTAGCAGCATCAACCTAACATTTACTTGATCCATAATGTAGCACCCTTCTAGTGGGGTTGCCAATAGGTTTAGGTAACTTTAGGCTGGTTCCTCTGTTGTCATGGGAACAGGATTGCATTGCTTTTGGCTGTTTTGGGTGGGATCTGCTGGTTACAGGCTCAACTACTTCCCCCTGTATTCAGGAAAACTTACAGTGGATTGAGAGAGGCAGACCCTGGGCTGAATATTCATGCAACCTCAGCCAAAGCCTGGTCAGAGAATGCCCAGCATGTAGCGGATGTGTGCATAAATAGTCTGGTGCCTACAATGGCAGGGTCATTGCCCTGGTGGAAAGAGACCCAGCCTGGGAGGAGATGTCTGCCCTCCTGAGTTACCAAGCTGAAGACTGCAGGAGGTTCATGGAGGTCCCAGCTCAGGGAGAGTTGGAGGGCCTTTTGCGGAAGCTGAGAACAGTCAGGAGAAAGGTTGTTGAGGATCTGGCCTGGAGGCTCATGGTACAGGGTCTGACTGGTACTGGAAGGAGGTACTTATGGACAGTGTGTAGAGGCCTAAGATCCCAGAGAGTGTTGCTTGTCCTCTTTTTAAGAAAGATCTATATTTGCTGGCTCAGGGCTGTTCCCAGTGTGGGATTCCCTATAAGCTATATGTCTATACCCTATTGCACTAGAGGCCTAATTCAAAGAGGTTAATATTTACTAGAGTCTCCTCAGAGTTTACACTAGTTAGAGTATGCCAAGGTCCACCCTATACCCTATCCAAGGTCTTCAAACAAATCCAAAAAAAAAAAAAAAAAAAAGAATATATTTTCAGTCTGGGTATTGCATGGAGAGACTAAAAAAAACTGCTGTGAGCCAGGCTGCTATGCATGCAATAGGGAATAGGACCTGGGAAACAGCAAGACCAGTCTGGGGTCTGTACTACATAAATGTGTGAAAATGAGAAGGTAAAACCATGAAGGAACATTCAGAGAAGCATCCATCAGGCTTTTCTACACAGCTGATACTGGCTAAATACTTTGTATGAGAGAAACTGAAAATGAACAGGCTTCATATAACCCGATCCTCTGGAGCTTACCGGTGTCCTATAATGGCCTCTTCTCTCCATAGACTGCAGTACCCTGCTGCACACCATATGTTTGAGTCACAGAGGCAAGATCAGCAAAGATGGAAATGTAATGACCCAGAAAGTGTTGAGCTCAGTAAAAAATGGACAATAGTCAAAAATGGAAAAAAAAAAAAAAAAAAAAAAAAAAAAAACACAAAAAACCCCCAAACTTAGCACTTGTGACACATTTGGCATCATTACATTTATACTACAATTGTCTTGGTTAAAATTACCTGGCATTCACTTCAACAGAAACATTCTTGTCCAGGATGGTTATGGTATTGGGAACTTTCATCATTAGGCTAAACCTGGGCAAAGCTGAACAAAAAAAACACAAACAATCTTTAAACAAACACTTCTCTCCAAAGTGGTTTTCCCCACTTTGGCATTAATTAGGAGTTTAAGGCTTGTACAGAAGGTACTCTTGCATTCTGTCCTGGAGATCCAACAGGACTTTGTAACATTCAAAAGGAATACATACTGGGGATTCTAATCACCTGGAGCTTTTTATGGAAGGTTTCCCCATACAAACTATGTGCAATGGGTCAGAGCATTTCCCCAATGACTAGTACACCACGAGAATACAAAAAAACTTTGTTAAACATGTAAACCATTTCATGACCAGTGATTATTAAAGCCTATCGAATTAGGCTTAAGTGATTGTTAGCATAACTAAAATTTACATTTTATATATTTTAAGAAAAGGAGTACCAGATTAAAGCCTGCTTCTACACAATGGGAAAAAAAAAAAAAAAAAAAATTATTTATATATATATATATATATATATATATATATATATATATATATATATATACACACACACACACACACACACACACACACACACATATATACTAAACCCATTTATTATTGACAATTGTACCAACTAGAGTAATAAAAAAAAAGACACTGCCATCTACAAGCTGCAGTGGTCTGTATAAGCTGAAGCCATTTTTTCCTAAATGAGGTCTTTAGCATGCACGCAATCACCTTGTCATTGCCGACAATGATCACATAATTGAGAATCACTTGATTCTAGTTCAAGATCAGGGACACCGAATCTCTCAGCCATCGATCCCACAAGTAGTATCAACTGTCAGAGGGATTATGTTCAAAACTTGCTCAGAATGGGAGAATGTTAAAAAGTATAGTATAGCCAAAGCTCTTTGGCTGTGCTTCTCCTATGGATTACAGGAGGGCAGTTCTACACCCCTGTGCCCAGTTTAACCTTTAGCCTGCTGTTAGCTGACATAACTCAGCCAATTCAGGCCCAGAGAGAAAAAAAAAAATATATATATACATATATGGCGGTCAGGATCAATCCAGATGCTGGCTCAGCGAGTCACTGACAGCCTGTGCCAGCTGCTTCCACCCTCTGCACAGCCCAGTTAGTGCTGGAGGGGCAGAGCAGACAGCGACTAATAGTCACTGGCTCTCTCAGTGAAGACTGAGAATGGATGCCCTCTGCTGTGCTCCTTTCAGATTTAGTTAGTTGCTGGGGCCTGATTTCACTGAAGATAAATCTGGGAAATGCCAAGCTCTAGGTGCCTAGTAGAGGTTTTCCTGGCTAATGTGTTTGAGGCATTCTGTGGTCTAATGCTGTGCCCAAAAAAAAAAAAAAAAAAAAAAAAAAAAAACTCCTCAGTGTTGCCTGTGATGTCCCTATAACTGATCTGCTCAGTGTAAAGACAACCATCTTGGTAGCAGCAGGGCATTGCTTCCTCATGCCATATTTTCCTGCAAGGAGAACGGTGAGCAGTACAATAGTGATATGACCAAATCGAGATTAGTCAAAGACAGCAGTGCCTTAAAGCCCACATTGCAGACATACAGCTATGAGATTGCAGGCACTGAAGAGCCTAAGCACCTTCATACAACAACAGTGTGCTTTTCAGGGGGAATTCTGAAATCAATGGTCACCCAAAGACTAATTGAAAAAAGAAACCAGAGTCCAAAAAAGAAAAAAAAAGTTACAGAAGACATGAAAGGCTGAGGGAGAGCACCGAGCTGTCAGTGCTGGGGGCAAACCCAGAGGCATGTGTCATGATGTGCAATGGCAAAAGCTACCACTGGCTTTCCCCAACAGTACTGCTAAAAAGCAATTGTCATACATACCATACTGGTCAGCCTTGATAGCTTTAGTAACTGAAGTGCCAGACTGTCTGTTAGCTACTATTTGATAATATCCATAATCTGGGTCATCGACCATAGTGAAACTTAGGTACAGGAAGGTTCCTTTCGTACTCTGATCCAGCCATTGATGTATACGATTCCCTGATGGATCCTAAAAAAAAAAAAAAAAAAAGTATATATTATATAAAATTATTGTATCAATATCAGTTAATAAGCAAGATTAAAAATAGAAAAGTTAGAATTGAGCATCAATAGCAGATCCTCAAGGCATCCATAAACCCATTTTGGGATTGTCATGTCATAGGGAAAGCCTTTTCTGTGCTTCCAAGTATGGTTGAAAAATATTTTGTTGACAGTCCTTCAGAAAGATACCGAACAAAAAAATTTAACAAAGTCTCCATAGGTAATTCACTTTATGCTTCCAGCTTTTATTCCCCATTCCTTAATTATCTAATAGGTTTGCATCTTTTTTCAGTAGCAGGTTCCCTGCCTTATAGGGAACCAGTATGTCTCCTCCCCCCCCCACCCTTTTCCTTTCCCTTTGTGGTGTTAGACCTAAAATGAACATATTCTATGTATACTTTTTTGGCTTGATCACCTTCCCCTACCCCACCCTTCTTTTATGTCCCAACAAGGGCCCAACTACTCAACTAAGCATGGACACTTGTCTTCCTTCTATTCTTGGATCTGGAACTGGTTAGCCTATCCTTTACTTCTACAATGTAGTTCAACCAGGGGCAGACTGACCATTTTGAAACTTGGGCACTGCCCGATGGCCCAGGGTCAGTAGGGGGCCCCATGAGATGCCCCTGGTACCTTTTTCATAGGTTTTTTGAGTGTGGGCAAGGACACAGGGGCCCCATGAGTTGTCAGTCCGCCTCTGAGTCCAACTACTAAGGCCCTGCCTTTAGATTTATTATGATATTTTATATTGCAACACAACAAAATGTTATCCTATATCACCTTTGCAATTTCACTTGTCACCATTGATCTTTTGTGCTTGGGAGATCCACATTCTCTACGTATCCGGTCTCTGTGTGTTGTGCCATACTACAGTGTTTTTTGAAACGTGTGTACTAGAATATGGTGCAGTAGGGCCTCCCTAGATTATGCATCTTTTGTTTTTAATAAAGGTTTTCAAAGTACTAATATTTTGTCTGGTCATTTTACTATTTATTAAACTGTACACCAGACAATCTCAACCAGGGTTTCTAGGAGTTCCTTGAGCTGTGGCTGACTGACCTATCTTATGGTTCCTGCATAGTTCTGGGTCCAAAGTCACTTGGCAGAGCCAACAAGATATTTTAGTGGTTTGGAAAGATGGCATTCTGATCATTAAGTGGCGCATTCTTCCTACTGGACATTACTCTATTGAACCTTGATGAAGTGATTTCAGTAAGGGTCCCCGAGACCTGAAAATTAAAAATGGTTCCTCGGGGGGAGGAGGAAGAGGAGCTGTACACCGATACCCCTGTTTTCTGCATTGCCAAGAATTTAAAACCATGGAGTAGGAAGAGTTTAAAGTGTTACTCAACGCAGGACCCTGCATTATATCTGGTCTCCGACCATAAATGCAATTTTTTTTTTTAGTAAATATAGAAAACACTTGCTAATACCTTCTCTCAGCAGTTAGAGCAGTCTTATGACGTCTATCAGTGTCCAGCAGATCACTAGTTAAAGTTTTTAGAAGGAGTTTCCATTCTATGAGGCTGCAGAACCCCTGACCCTCTGCACAGTGCTGATTTTGCTGATCACATGCACCCTCCCAAAAAAAAAAAAGCCCTCTAGCAATCCACACCAATTAGAGCCTTGGGGGCAAGCTGCAAGTGCTCAATCAGCAGATGGATTGGGGACTGTGGTTAAAAGGGGAGGATCAGAAAAGACCGGGTCAAGCAGCCTTTTTACACAATGCAGAGGATTAACCCCTTAGTTTCCACAGTGAGTATAACAAGCATGCTTTACTGCATCTACAGACTGATTGTACGGTTGTGGGTTTAGTAACACTTCAAGCTGCTGTCATGTTTTCAAAGCTTTATGTGCTTCTACTGAGGGAAATTTGTCCTGATGTCCAAAACAGACTGAAAGTTAAGGAAATCCAAAAGTATGACATTTGAATGGTCACCAACAAAAAACCACCACACAAGTTTTGGCTTCAAACAGTGTTGGTTTACTTTACACTCCTATGTAAAAGCAATGAAATGGATTGCAAGAAAAACCTATAGAGGGAGGAAATGCACTACATCATTGGAGTTATGCTTTTTCATTAGATAATATCAGTTGAGCAGGTGGAAGTCAATTGAAACATCTTCCCTGGAGACATGTCTGTTGGCCATAAAACATGGATTTCAGTGTTAAAAAGGTAGCTTTATTTACCTATTAACCTTAATTATTAACCATAAAGTGTGCAGAAACTTTGCATTTGGATTGTGCTCAAAAAAAAAAATTAAAATTACTTACTGTTACATAGATTTCAGGGAACTAAAGAGGAAAGAAAAAAAAAAGTTAGACATGGATTGTAACAGCATATTCAAAGTGTCTGACTATCAAAGACTTAAGACCCAAAACAGAAGACAGGTCATTTAAGAAATGTTTGAGTCGCAGCCATGCAAAATTCAGTGCTGCATATTGACTGACATTTGGCATAGCCCATCGAAGTCAATGGGACTACACCACAACAGCGAGCCAAACATTTAGCTTGTAGATATGACCAAAACACCCCACAGGTATTCAGGAGGCAGCAGTGTTGCCTCCTGAATGCCTGGAAGCTGCTGCTCTACCACCCTCTTAAAAGCAATTCACAGCAAATTCCTTTTCAGAGGGGTGGTAGAGTGGGTTTAAACTACCTTAAAGAGGTGGAGATCTACCTGAACATGGAAGGAAGAAAAAACCAAACAAAAGATCACCGGGCACAGTGCCGCCTCCTCATATCAGATTTAAACCTCTAATCAGGTCACAGTTGCATGCATTGTACGGCAAGCATGGGTTTAAATGAGGTGATGAGGAAGAAACATATCACCTCCTCACCACCTGTCAATCACACTTGCATCACATTCAGAAGATTAGCAGTGCCTGCTGCACTTGTGAACAAGCCCTTAGTTGCATTTGGCAGCAGCACCCTTAGGAGTTGTCTACACATACAGCTGGGGGAGGGGGGCTTGAACCCTGCAGTCGAGTCATGATTTTACCACCCCCAATCCCTACCCCCTTTAGCTGAGGCAGCAGCAAAAAAAAAAAAAAAAAGGCTGCAGCCAGAATGAAACCCTGTTGCTTTTGGTGGGTGCTACTGCCTGCCAAAATGCAATACATTCAAGTGAATGGGGCCACTCTGCATGTACCCCGCAACTACATGCTTCAGCGAGGTCCAAAGGCCTAAAGCAGGTGGTGATAAGGCAGTACAACACTGCCCGCTTTAACCCCTTGTTTGCTGTACTGCACAAGGTTGCAGGGCACTTGCAAAGCAGCCTTATTCCTTTGAATGGGTCATGCTTGGCAGGTGCTACATCCACACTCGTGATTTTTTATTTCTGGATGGGGGGGGGGGGGGGGGGACGCATGCATGCACCCTAACTGTGCAGCTATTCGCAGCCTTGGCTGTAAACTACTGGGTCCTGGACAGTGATTATGGAGCATTACCCATGGAGGGAAAGAACTGTATGTAAACAATACAGTTCTCTCCCCTGTCATCTCCTGCACACTGCTTTGCTTAGCACAGCCATACAAAGCCGTGTGCTTACAGTTGAAAGCACCAACACAGCCTGCTAAAAAACAGTTAACCCTTTGATAGTCCATGTTAACCCCTGCCCAGTGCCATTAGTGCAGTGCTTTTTATTAGCACTGATCACTATTTGTGTCACTGGGGATGTCAATAAAAACAAGACAGTCCCTCCCAGTGTCAGAATACCCGTGGCAGTCACTCTATAAGTCATTGATTGCCTCCATTACTAGAAAAAAATAAAAATCCCAGTATATATACACCACCATTTGTAAACGCTTTAACTTTCACTTAACCCAATGAATTTACACGTATTGGATTTTTTTTTTTCGTTATTTTATTAGCAAAGGCATGTAGCACAATACATTTTGGCCTAAATTTATGACAAACTTTGGTTTACATTTTTACTGGTCATGTTTAAATAGCAAAAAGTCAAATATGGTTTCTCAAAATTGTCGGTCTTTTTATAGCACTTAAATACCGCCGAAAGCTCTATTTGTGGGGGAGGAAAGGGACGTAAATTTCATTTGGGTGCAGTGTTGCATGACTGCGCAATTGTCAGTTAAAGTAAGTGCAGTAATGAAAAAAAATGGCCTGGTCAGGAAGGGTGGGGTAAATCCTTTGGAGGGCGAGTGGTTAAATATGGGGTTTTACCACCCCCAAGCCAGAAATGTAAATAAAACCCTTACTGTACTGAGCCCCCTATAAAAAGGCAGCTTTCACATTGATGTTCTGCGGTTTACCTGCAGTGCAGGTGCAGCACAGTGCATCTGACTTGTCTGGGTTTGCGGCGCTTTGCCGTAGACTATTATACCCTGCAGGTGCGGTGCACTCTTGCGTTGAGGATTGGTGCATTTTCAGATAGTACACCAAACCCACAGGATACAATAGAAGTCTAAGTGCAGTAAACCCGCAAGAAAGCTGCAGATACACTAGACTGCACAGTCTGGGTAAACCCCAACTCCGTGTGAACGCAGCCCTATACTACTGAGCCCAGTGTATTGCTTCACACAGACCTGGAGCTTTCCTGCTGCTGGCACCACTCTGGAGACTGCTACCCAAGATAAGAGGTGGAGTGCAGTTGGCATCACTCCACATGGGACAGGAGCCAGCACTACAGAAAGGGCATCAGCTTATGTAGCCCTTACTCCCTACTACAGCTGCAAATTTACAATTTGTCCCTTAGTTTGTAGCTCTGGGATGGGTCAGCAAATCCAGACCGTGATCCACCAGTCATCTGGCAGCGATCTACTGGTAGATTGCGGCCCACTGGTGTAAACAATGTCTTAGAAGGTTGACCCTCAGTATTTGTGGAATCTGCACATCAGATCCTAAGCATCCTAGGGTTCAATGAAGTAGCATGTCATTCCCCACCCTCCCCTTTCCAAGGCTGTCAAGGCATCACATGAATGTTGGATTTTTTTGCTGGAGACTGAATTCCTTTTTCACCTTAAGACTTAAAGTGAGCTTGATACTGGAGATTTTCTAGCCAATAGCCATTTCCTCATTGCTGGCCAACATCACGCTGTCAGCTACCACAATATACTTGTGCTAGAATAGAATTCCCATCATGGATGATCTACAAGGTGACTTCTTGACAGGTTAGACTAAAATGATGAATCCATAGGTAACAGGATACAGATTTTGATCTCTTTAGGCTTGTAATAAGTGGTCTTATGAACGTGTTAATTTTGAATTTTTTCAGTTTACTTTCAAGAAATTTAAGCAGTTTTTCCTGTAAGTTGGAATTTGGTGACCATTCATATAATAGCAGGGGGTAAAACAATCACAAAACTACAGGATATTGCTATCAAATTGGAAATGTTAAGCACTAAGCAATCAACTTAGTGGTCTACAAAAACGGCATCAGTGCCAACTGAACAATTTGTTTGCTAAAGTACTGCATCAAGTAGTTTTGCCCAAAAAGAACCTCCATGGGCGACTAGGCATTTTTATAAACGCTGCAGATTTAAAGCCAAACTTTGGGCTTGCAGCAAAAATATGTAGCCGTCCTACCCATGGCCAGTTGTGCAGCTGTAAGGGTGGCTTCACAACTAGCCAAAAAAGTAGCAGCTTGGGGGGAATCAATTGTCTAATGAAGGGGGAAGACTGCAAGCCCATGGCACAAGTAGTGAGGAGGAGGGAGTCCCCCTGAGGCTAAACAGTTAGTATATTGGGGCTGCCTTGAGATCCACTTTATAGCTTATAAGGTTCTAGTGATTGGGTTTTCATATACTTCAAAAACAGAGATCTGAACCCTACTCACCATTTCCTCCACTGGGAGTAGATTGTTGTCCATTGCCATCACGTACATCTGCACTGTAGACAAAGACGACAAGATGTGCATCAGATTATGGACACAAACAATAAAGTATCAAGACAAAAACACAATTTAAATTAAAACCCACCGTTTGAGGTTGTGGTCAGCTATATCTGATGAGGTTTCCAGAAACTAGAGACTTGCTGAGCTTCCCATTACGCCAAGAGTCCTCAGTTTGCCTGTCACAGAGTACAATAGTTTCCAGGCACATGCACACTCAGCAAGTCTGACTAGGATCACCACTTGTACCCTCCAGGAATGCCCCACTCTTAGACAGGCCATACATTATATATATATATATATATATATATATATATATATATATATATATATTTTTTTTTTTTAATGAAGGAAAAGACAGGCTGGTTGTATACAAGTCAATTGATAGATCAGCTTGTGTACAGCCAGCTAGCCCATACTTGGATCAGTTTAGCAAGGACCGTCCAAAATTTCAGTCCATGTATGGTCGGCTTTACTGTTTGACATTGTGCACACAACACAGGGAAGCGGTTCCTAAAGTCAGGGATGGCTAGAAGAGTGCAAGTCTATGATAAAGTGAGGAAGGGTTAAAAAAAAAAAAAAAAAAAAAAAAAAAACCACACACCTCTTGTTGGGTTTTGCTATACAATTTTTTTTTTTTTTTCCTTTTTAAACACTACACAACACACCCCACTGGATTCATCCATTCACATACAATGCAGATGGGCAAATCCTCCCCACTGATTCATTGTATTCTGACAGCTGGGGGACTTCCCACTGATCGATGCTGCTTGCAGAACCAATCAGTGAAAATCTGTAAGGGTGGTTGTACAGAGGTTTCAGCAGATTGAAGTCTGTACAACCAGCCTGCCCATATATGGATCAAAATTTGTCACTGCTAAACTGGCCAAGTTTTCATCCATGTATGGCCAGCTTCAGTTTCTGTCCATGTCCCAGTTACAGATTTCACTTCTTGTCTAGGGAAACAAATTTTCACAAGACAGTACGGGCAAATGTCTGACAGAGCCCCCCTGGAAAGCAGTAAAAACATGTCAGTTCTAATCTTTCCCCCTGTGCAAAGTTTGGCTGTACACAAAGTATAATGAAAGCCATCATACATAGGACATTATCTGCCCAATATCTCAAAAACAGGCTAGAAAAAGGCAGGGGCAAATTTAGAGCTCCTAGCAGCCAACTTGCAAATCTGTAGAGGCATTAAAATCATGGAACACATTTAAAAATGTAAAGAGACTAATCAAAAGTCACTAGGGTAAACCACAATCCTAGCACATAACAAGCGCACTAAAGACATACTATATTTTCTGTTTAACACCTATAAACATTTACCCTTCTGGCCACCCTTGTACAGTTCCTTGTCTGTCCGGATGAAGGCAACATTGCCAGTTGGAGCGAGGACCACAGATCTGCGAGCCGTGTAGTTGTAGCTGCCACTGACAGCGCTGACAATGAGGAACACTGGAGTTGCTGCTTTCACCTCAGGTGCCTGCACAGATGGACAGTCAGAGCCAAAATGGTTAACCATTTGATTGACATACTATAATACCAAAAAAAAATATATAGCTTACCATCTGTTAAAACATTTTTCAATTTAAGAATGTTTTATCAATCACTAGGGAAGTGAATTTTCAACCATAGTTCAAGGAAAATTTCCATCCTGTTCATTCAAACATTCTTATCACTAACAAATTTTTAACAGTGCATCTGGTTTTCATTTGGTAAAATACATTTATTCCAAAATGTTAAAAAAGCAAACCATTTTTGAACAGCTTTCAAAATTACATTCATGAATTCATTGATTTACGTAGAATTTTGTAGGAATGTTCATACAAAACATACATTTGAAAATCTACTAGTGTGTGGCCAGCTTTAAACTAAGGCAAGGATTATAAGAGTCTAAAGTGGATCACCAACCAATTAATCTCTACAAGACAACACAGCCAGGAGGGTAATCTCAAGTAAAGTCCAGTTGGAGTTCTAGCAGTTATTGTATTACCATCAGACTATGTAATACAGAGTTTAATTTTTTTATTACTGGTTTGAACAAACCTATTTTATGCAGAAAATATGTTAAAACAACATATGCCAATAGGATGCTTGAGAGCTGGACTGCTGCAGAACTGAACAGATTGCAGTGGTCCAACATGTCCCCTGCCCAAGGCCCCAATCAGGAAGAAATCCAGCTGTACACATGTTTCCAACATAAAATTGGTTTTGTACTGGAGTACAATAAATTGTTCCTACTCTGGAAAGGTTGGTGTGAAGATGGGTTTATTGTTGATTGGTATTTCCCAGAGACGGACACGTTTCTCACTGTGAGCACCCAACAGCTTGGAGACCCAATTTAAGGGTTTAGGAGTGGCATGCATCCTTCTGTGATGCTGTTGATTACAGCAGTGGGCATGTTAGACCGCTGGAGACCTGGGACAATGGGAATCTGTTGAGCAGCAGTAAAGTTCTCTATTGTGCTGTTAGTTCTGTTTTCTGCTTAAAATGACCTGTGCCGTTAAAAACCCCAACCTGGCTGCATTACAGGTATTAACCAAGCATTGTTTGGAAGACTGATCAGGAGGCATGTTGGACCTTTGGAGATCTGGACTACTGCACTCTGCTGAGCAGAATTAAAAGTTTTCTGCATCAAACAGAAAATGGTAATGTCTTGGCCATATTACTTTGATTCAGTTGGACTTTAGGAAATACAGTGGTGTCACCTCTCAGAGCCTGTTGATTATACAACAAAAAGGAGCAGCAAGACAATGATAGATCATGTCAATGTATATAGTCTTCAGAGCTGCTCTATGCAAAAATAACTAAAAACCTTTAAAAAACACCCTCTATTGCAGTGATCACACTATACTAATTTTTTATGAAAGCTGCCTGCACCCTTCAAAATACTCATATCCATACAACTCAAAAATAGTGCCGTGCTTCCAATTTAACTACAAGTAAAACACTTATGCTCAACACAAAAATATACTATGCTCAACACAATCAGATAAAGTCCCATCAACCAATTTAGTTCCTTGGTTTGCTTCTCAAATGTTCATAAATATTCTCTTCTGTACTCTGTCTTCTGTATCACTTGGGTTGCACCTCCACCAATCACCAGATGTGCCCTCACCTGGAGGTTTTGACCTAGCCTATAATGCTAGGGGCTTGATTACATCACAACGTTCAGAGGATAGTGGGCTGGTAAATACAAGGAAGCAATTTGTGCACAGTATTTACTTTATTTTAATTACTGGCTATATCTGGTGTGATTGAGTACCAGTAACTGGTCAATGGTTTTCTGACTGGTTTTAAAAAATGGGGAAAAAAAAAAAAAAAAAAAAAAGTACAAGTGCTTTACCTAGCATTATACGTGAGGTCAATAGCTCCAGGTGAGAACACATCTTGTGATTGGTGGAGGTGCAACACAAGTGTGATATAGAAGACACTAAGCATACACAAGAATGATGGGACTTTCCTTTTGTTGTATAAAGTATATTTTGATGTGTTGAGCATAATTAAATTGGAAGTGTTGCACTATTTTCTAGGTATAGTGACAATGAGAGATCATTTCAGAGAAAGGGTCAAGCTGGCCATAAACCAATAGACATTGTCAGTTCAGCAAGGACCAGCCACATTTCCTTTTCCATCTGGTTTTGGCCCGTCCTACAGGACAGAAATTGAATGTTAGATTGACTTCTGTCAACAGGCAAGTTAGACAACTTCGTTGACCAGTGGGCGCAGCTGTTGATCCGGGTCCTGCTGTCAGACTGCAATGGGGGTCATTTACCAAGAACTGTACGGTGAAAAATCTGGTGCAGCCCTGCATAGAAACCAACCAGCTTCCAAGTTTTATTGAACAAGCTGAAGTTAGAAGCCAATTGGCAACCACGCACAGCTGCAACAGATTCTGAGCGCACCAGTTTAGGTAAACCTCGCCCATTGTTTCGGCCAAAGGGCAGGGGCGATACATTCCTTCATCCACTGTCCATAACCAGCTTTAAACCCACTCTAACATTTTAGACCAAGACAGGAAGAGCGTGGAAGACTCCCCTAAAGGACTACAATAAGAAGTGACACCTTCCAACCATTCATCATTTTACCTAAAGCAATTTAGTCTTGAGATGTACTTTAATGACACCCCCACCAACCAATCCACATTATGGAGAGGTGTGCATCTCCCTCACCAGGTTTATGGGTGTAATACCTTGGCTGGCTGCCATACTAGTTAGGGTCACAAGCTTGTTATTGTGTTCATAAACATATGTATGCACTGGAAACAGGTGGAATACATAGCACATGTGCTATGCTCATTAGCAAAAAAATTCACTCTGAGACCTTCAGCTAATGTTGACTATCAGTCTAGGCCTTCCTGTAAAGTGCACCACTTCTGCTACCCATATTACACCATGGCTGGAAGCAAAGAGAAAAAAAAAAAAATAAAAAAATAGCTCAACACGAACCTGAACTTTATAAGTTTTAAAGATGTCACCAGGTGGGACCTGCTCATTGACAACAGTGTAGTTAGTCTCACCAACTTCAAGGGTAACCTGAACATCCACAGGATTGGTGTGTCGTTTGACTGTCAGACATGCCGTTCCCGTCTCTCCACTCATCAGGATGCTAGGGATGGAAACTGAAATTTGTCTGGAAAAAAAAAAATTAAAAAAATAAGAGATAGAAACTCCTCAGTACACACCCAAGAATGTATCATCTACTGAAGGATCCCTTTGTCATGAATGGAGAGCTAGCAGCCTAGAACCAGAACAAAGTCCACCCATACTATACTTTGAACACACATCTGCTTCTTTGAAGGAAAACATTTCACTGTATACCCAGGGATAGTGCTAGACTAATTTGCTCAAGGTTTTTTACCTTCATCCACTATGCACGAATGTAAAAACCTTGTGTTAAACAGCATCCCTAGCCCCTCATCACCAGCAAGGCTCCCACTTTCCATTCATTTACACATCTGTATCAGAGGCTGGTCATTCGCTCTGAGGAAAGGGATTAGTCCCCGAAACGCGTCAGCATTTTGACTGCACTGACAGTGAGGACACCTTGCCTGCTGTTGTGGCCATAGTAATTTTTCTATGCTTTTTAGATACATGCTTGAGTGTTTTCATTTTTTTACTCCTTACAATAAACCTTGGATAATGGACTAGGTGTGTGTGCCACCTGTTCTCTTTACCTCATAACACACCTGAGCCCAATCATGATCCAGCAATGTGCATGAGAGAGAGTTGGCCATCTGGAGACTCTCCCTCCTTGTTGGCTGAGACAGTAGCAGAAGCTATTGGCTACAGCTGTCAATCACAGCCAGTCAGCCAACTGAGGAGAAAGGGGATGGATCCATGTTGGGCTTTGTGTAAATGGACAAGCAGAGGCTCGGGAGTGAGCCTTCTTGGGTGGCCCCATAGCAAGCTGCTTGCTCTGGGGGCATTAGGCAGGGGACAAGAGCACTACAGGGCCCAAGGAGGAGGATCAAGACTGTGCTGTGCAAAGCCACTGCAGAGCAGGTAACTGTACTTTAATGGCCTTTAATATCACTTTAAGAACCATCAGTGGTAGCAGCCTAGGACCAGAACAAAGTCCACCCACACTAGCCTTCAATCACAGATTTAATCATGGTAGATCCATCAGGACCAAATTTTATTGCAGTCTGTCCAGCACTATCACACACAGTATCATTTTCATGATAAAGGTGACTTAAATTATATTGTGACAAATGAATTTATTCATGCAGACCTGTACTTGACAGTCTACTTTATGCCATGTATCATCTGCTTTGGGTGTTTTTGTAAGTCTTCCTGAGATCTATGAACATTTGACGACATGACAAACAGCGAGTCACTAAAATCCAAACCACATTGTGATGTAGCATTTATCCTACAGGTCATCACACGACTGACAGCTGACTCAAACTCCTTGGCTGACTTCCAGATACTTGGTACACACCTATAAAACCACAGACATGGATCCTACAAAACTAATAAAATTATACAAAAAGGGTGGAATAGTGAGGAACATGTAATTAAATCTAGAAGTGTGCTAAAAGGAAAACAGAACATAAAATTATGATCATGTCCAAGTGTCCCTGACTGACTAATTTATAGAGTACCATAACCAAGAATCTGTATATAGGATATAGGGGAGCAATCAATATTTTCAGATGTAAAAAAGTTTAGATTTAGAAAAATTTGTCCAAGGGAGTGATAGTGTCAATATAAAAATTTGCAACCAACTCTAAATGGCCTCAATGTTATGGTCTTTGCCATTTTTACTTATACATGACTGGATGATGGATGAAGTCAGTAGAGCTTCTGCTCAGTTACTAAGCTCTGGAGGAACTGCAAAGTGCACAGTCTAATTGCCTTTAATAAGTCAACCCCAATGTGTAAAACATACAAAATCCTGTCTGATCAGATTGGTCCTCACACTACAGAATGATAGAATTCATAGACGATCAGATACACATTGAATGGATTTTTTAGGTAGGCCCTTGCATGGTTGAGTTGGTAAAATCTCATGGCTGTATTCACCCCTGAGCATAGAGATTTTCTGGTGGTTTTATTGAGAGTTTTTAGAAGTGTATTACAAGCATTTTTACAGCTTCAGGAGTCTTTGTTTAGCCAATAGAAAGCACTAGGGAGAAGAAATTAAGGGTGGACAGCTGCTGTTTGAGCCAAAAACCTCGCAAAAAATGCTAGTCACATTTTCAGGCGTTTCTATTAAAGTCTATGGAGTCAAAAACCGTGTAATTTGCCAAAAAGAAGCTGATGTACTTTGAGCTATAGGCATTTTGCTTCAGGTGACAGAACACATGAGCAGGGGCATTGAAATGAATGGGAATTGGCTTGTTGAGCCTTTTAGAGTTACAAGCTTCAAGTAGAAAAATCACTCAGGTGTGAATGCACCCTTAGATTTCCTAACAATTGAAATAAATATGGACAGCTTTTCTGACATACAGAATCCTTTCCAATACCTAAAGCTAAGGATTTTGGACAAGTTATCACACCTGTGAGCCAATAGAGTTTTAGATACAGAAAGTGGAGGCATTTTAAGTACTCAGTTTTGATTACATTACCTGATTAAGCAACAGCTAAATATAATAAAAACTGCTAAATATAGTAACAGATTTCAGTTTGATATAAGGGTTTCAACATTTAAACCAAATAAGTTAGCTATGGCATCTGTGCTCGGTTGGCTTAAGTATTAAAAAAAAGGAAATAAAAAAACCCACCCCATATACCCATAATTGTTTCCACCATTTGGAATGCCAGCCAAAACTATGTAGGGAAAAGCAAACAAAAAAAAAAAAAAACACACCATCTTTGCTTGTGTAGGCAGGTGTAGTCTACAGTGGCATTGTAACTGAAAGAGGAATCAGGAGAAACTGGAATTCTCTATGGTTTCCTCAGTCCCCTGGAGCAGTGATCCAGTTGGATGTGTTGATCCAGGTGACCATCTTATGTAATGCAAAGTCTTTTTAAGTCTCTGCTCTTGGGTTAGGTGCGCGTTTTGCAAGTGGCTAGTATAGGGACAGGGTATGCGTCTGTCAGGGACAGCACTAGCGGTAGGGAGAGGTTCCAGAGGATTAGGGAAAGAAAGAGCCCATGTCTGCATCGTCGTCAGGAAGCTCCTCTTTGGGTTGGACCAGTCAGGCCACACTCTTCTCCTTGACAGATTCCATCTGAAGTTCAGGCCTGCACATCTGACTCTACTCTGAACTGTTGTAAGTGTCCCGATTGGGTGAGCCTTCCCATAGGGCTCATTGTTTTACAAGTTCTGCAATATGTCTGACTGAGTGCTCTCTGCCACTGCACCAACCCAACATTTGTTCCCATTTGACATTTCCTGCTTTACTTATTGTCCCCATGATACATCAGGATGTCTCTGGAACAGAAAGTGAGAAAAAAGGGACACAACAATATACTAGATAAGAGGTTTGCATGCCAATTCTCAAAAAGATTCTCAGAATGCAGGAAAATTATACAGGATTTATGGCGCCAACAGTTTGCTCAGCACTTTACAATATAATGAGAGACAGTACAGCAACAATACAGTTCAATACAAGAGGGATAGGAGGGCCCAGGGGTGGACTGACCATTTGGAAACTTGGGCACCGCCCGAGGTCAGTAGGGGGCCCCATGAGATGCCCCTGGTACCTTTTTAGAGTTTGGGCAAGGACACAGGGGCCCCATCATCTCCTATTGCCTGGAGGCCCCATGAGTTGTCAGTCCGACCCTGGAGGGCCCTGCCCCTTGAAGCTCACGAAGAGGGAGGGGCTGGTGGTACAAAAAAAAAAAAAAAAAAAAAAAGTGTAACTGGGGGATGGACTGGTAGGAGGAGTAGAAGATTCCATTATTAGCTGAGGGCAGGATAGGCTTCCCTGTAGAGGTTTTCAGAGATCACCGAAAAGTGAGCAGAGTTGGCGAATTTGAACTTCATGTGGGATGACTGCAACTCAAATAACGGCAGCCATACAGATTTTGATATAGTTTTGTTTTCCAATGGACCTCTCCTCGGAATAATTGATCTAGTCTACAACTCATTTTTTTGAATGCATACACTGAAAGTTGGAAGATACAATCATAAGTTACAGATTGCATCTCAAATGCAAGTTACAGATTGCAACTTGAATGTATCTGTTTTCAACATGCATTCTTACAAAATCTAATTGCTCAAAAGTCAAAAAAATTCACAAAGCAAATCAGCACTACCAATCAATGCAACATGATCAATAATTTTACACTATGGCTGATCAACTAAGGCTGGCCATACATTATACAATTATCTGGAGATTTTTGGTTTAGATTTACCAAAAACCATATAATAGGAGGACAAACCTAAACAACACTTTCAGTTGTATCCAATTAGGCAGGCCCTTGCACTACACAGTTGAAGGTAAATCTAAAGGAAATTGGGCAGAAAATTGGAAGCTAAAAATTGTATAATGTATGGCCAGCCTAAGTTCAACCAAAATTAATCTAAATCAATCAACTGGAAGGGAAGTTAGGTCTATTGGATTGTTTGGGAATTTGATCATTTTGAACAAATCACACAGATTAGATAACAGTCCACTATAATAGGAGGCTTTAAAAGTAGTAGTAAACTACTTAACTTTTACCTAGTGGTAAGCTTAAAATTAATCTCCTAAAAACGTGCAGTTTGGGAGATACTCTTCTGTAGAGCCAGCGCATGCACTGTGAAGGAACGGAAATGCTGCTCTGAAGGAACGGCATACCCGTGCTGTTCCTTCAGAGTACTGTGCTGTGGCGTGGGAGTGATGTCATAGCGACCCGGCCAGTCAAATGGCTGGAGCTTGCGCACCTGGAAGGAAGACCAGGGGAAGATGGAAGCCTCAGCTACAGTGATAGTGGACCACTGGAGGGCTTCATGTTAAGACAAGTCCTATACAATGTGCTAGTATGCAATGCATGTTAGCACATTACCTTGCAGGGGTTTTTTTTTCCTTCCGGTGGTTTACTACTGCATAATGAGCAAAGTGAGAAGTGCAATTTGTATTTTTTACGGTTCTATTAACCTGTAGTTAATGTAGTGCACAAGGCCAGAGCTCTGTTTGGTGAAAATATATCAGTTCCAATGCACTGGGCTGCAAGTGAAGTTTCCAATCAGACTATAAGATGTCTGGCCAATAATAGGCAATTCTTTCTTTGATCTTACTGAGTGTTGAAGGGAATTATGACCACTTGCTCTAAGTGCACCATGCCAAAATAACATTTTTGATCTGCAAAAAAAAAAAAAAATTGAATACAAGAAAGCTTCTATAAAATTCCCAGAAGATGTTCTGGCCAGCTTCCAAAATATAGGCTTTGGCTAGCTTGAGAGATCAAACTATGTCAAGTGCTCCAGAAGAATAAGCCTTTTGAGAACGCCCTGAGAAGAAGTCTCATATTTATACTATCATACATTCCATCGTGTTCACTGAACATTACAAGAGACTTCCATCATCGCTGACAAAACCCAATCTGTCCTCTGGAATCACGTTTTGGAGCACTACGTGGCCACAGAATATTGCAAAACAAAGTTGATGAATTATAAGAGCAGACAATCAAAGTGACAGCAGTATGTCTGGGAGGAAAAATAGGGCTCTTTGTAAAGAGACAGGAGCTCACATTCTGCCAATATGCAGGAATGTACTATACTGCTGAGGAACATAAGCTATGCACTTGGACACAAGACAGTTAGTTTCCAGCGAAGCCATGTGAATGGCCTCAAATAGATCAAGGATCAGAATGGACCATTAGAGTGAAAGCCATCTGATGGGGTTCTCATTAATAAACTGGTCGGGGGGGGGGGGGGGGGGGGAACCACCCACACAAAAAACCACCACATGCAGAAGACATTCTTGATTTTTTTTGGACGACAACTCCAAGGTTGTCATCCTGGTCCTTACTGCCAGAGTCACAATTTCAATGATGGCATTTGTTGTAGACCACCAAAAATGGTGCCATTTAGAACAACGACAGACCAACAGCCTGCATATTTAGGAAGAAAGTTGGCAATGGTAGCTCCTGCATCTATCTTGCTTGGCTCCCATCAAAACTCATGGGGATCACTTTGTTGCAAGTGCATTTTCACCCGCCTCTAGATGACTTAAAGTATTACTAAACCTATGACCCCGCAGTCACTATATCCGGGCTCCCCGGACCCCGCAGTCACTATATCCGGGCTCCCCGGACCCCGCAGTCACTATATCCGGGCTCCCCGGACCCCGCAGTCACTATATCCGGGCTCCCCGGACCCCGCAGTCACTATATCCGGGCTCCCACAGTAAACAGAACATGGAAGTGCAATTATTTTAGTAAATACAAAATGCTAAATACCTTCTCATCAGCAGTATATAGCAGTGTCCAGCAGAGCACTGGTTAAAGCATGTAGGAGAAGTTCATTCTCCCCAGATAGTCCTATGAGGCTGCATAACCCCTGACCCTCTGCCTGGACAGCACATGTACTTACCCGGGGGGGGGGGGGGGGGGGGGGGGAGAATATATATCTCTTTAGCAATACACGCCAAACTGAAACTGAGCATGTGCAGCTAGATAGGGAGAGAATTACAGAAAAATAAACTATCAAAATACATCTTTAAACAATGCAGAGGATTAACCCCTTAGGTTCCACAGTGAGTATAACAAGCATGCTTTACTGCATCTACAGACTGATTGTACTTTTGTGCGTTAACACTTTAAACCAGAACTTTACTAGTAACTGTTTGCTAATTTTTCTCAATACAAAAAATATACAGGGGTTGGACAAAAACACACCATGATTTGCAGGTGTGAAAGGGTCGACACGTTTCACGTTGAAAGTGATATAACATTCTTTTGCTTCCGCTGTGTGATGAGACACCGTGCTAGCAGGTGGGAAGCCTCACTCATTCACTGTGCGTGCTGCTAGTGATACGGAGTCATGTCAGAGATTACGGGGCTTCAAAGGAGGGAAAAATTGCTGGTGCCTCTGACTGAAGTTGCCAATTTATTTGCGGTGTCCAGTATCAAAAGGTGATGGTGGCATATACAGTTTCCAGAAATACTCATCTGATAAGTATAAGCACGGTCGACAAGGTCAACTGACTGAAGAAGAAAACAACTGCTACAAAAGTGACTGCAGAGCTCAATCTCAGTCCCGTGGCCAGCCTGAAGTGTAGTGTGCTTTGAAGCGCATTTAGGGTCTAGCAAGGCCTAGTACAGAAAATATATAAAACGGAATTTATCAAAACTGGAGCAGCTGTGCATGGCAACCAAATTAGCTTCCAGCTTTCATTTTCAGGACTTACATGAACAAGCTGAAGACAGAAGCTATTTGGCTACCATTCACAGCTGCTCCAGTTTTGATAAATTCCCCTCATTGTCTTTATGAAAGGATTACACAGGTATAGATATAGCTAGTCTTTTTCTCACATGTACTGTTAACCCCTTACCTACCAGACACTGTCACCCCTTCCTGCCCAGGCCAATTTTCAGCTTTGAGTGGTCACACTGACCGAATTGTGTGGTAATGCAACACTGTACCCATATTAAATTTAGCATTTTTTCCCACAAAGCTTTGTGGTATTTAATTTGGATAAAAAAAATAAAAATAAAAAAAAAAAAAAGTCTTAGTTTCTATTATAAAATTTTACAAAAACAGGTAATTTTTCTCCTTCACTGATGTGTGCTGATCAGAGGCTGCACTGATGGGCACCGATACATGAACTGGCAGCACTGATACACTGTTAGGCTGTGTAGCTGGCCAGCTAAGACCAGTCCTAGGTTGTTAATATGGTTCATATATGTGTATACCAAGCCTGCCAATAACCTCAGTACAGTATATATGTGCATATGTTAAAGCCAAAAGCAGAATCATTGCTGTGATTTATGTCTTTGATTGTTATATGACATTTATATATTCATTGTGTTAGCAGAAGCAGAAAAGGAAAATATGCCTTTAAGAGTTAAAGGTGAGCCAATCACAGACAGCCTCACACTGTACAGAACCTTAACCAATCCCAGCCAGTTTCACATTTGTGCCTGTGTAAAACTCCCTGCTAGGATTTTCTAGAGACACATGCTCACCAGACAGAGGAGGAAACAGGCAAAGTTCCAATCAGAGAAGCTCCATGGAAGTAGAGAAGGCCAAATAGGTATTTAATGCACTTGTGTGTTCCTCTATTGTTTAACAGTGCAGGTAGATCTGTGTCTAAAAACTGTTGTATGTTTTTACTTGTAGTTCCACCGAATTTATCGAACTTACGAATCAAGTCACTGTAATCTAATGAATTTATAAATCCAAGTGAATTTATCAATCGAAATACAGAACGAATTTATCAAATCTATTGAACCTATCGAGATAATAAGCCATCGAATCAACCCAATGTAATACGAATTAAACCATTGTAATATGAAAGAAACAAGCCATTGTAAGCAGTTATATGAAGAAGATTGAAGTTATTAAAGAAGTTAACTAAAGTATTCGGTGTGCTCTTTAAACCTACTGCATCCATAGAGCGGCATTGGAGGAATTACAGAGTAAAGTCAGTCTAATCAAACAAAGAAACAGCAATTGCATCATTTTTCTAATGCCACAGCGCACTAGGCACCAAAGGGTGCTGCGCCTGCCACAGGCTGCACTGATAATCAGCGCCCTGATTATCAGTGTAGAGGTCTTTCCACACCGTCACAGCAGGAAAAAAGTACTGCCGATAACCAACAAGTGTATTTGCATTGCGATCAGGTGTGATTGGACACAGCTGAACACATAGTAAATGCCCACTAATTCGCCTTTACATTGATCAGAGGGCACCGGGTGCTCGCCACAGCAGGCGAGTGGTTCTGGGAGGAAATCAATGAATGCCCTCCCAGAACTGGACAGCTGCATTGTGGCAGTCATTCAGCTATAGTGTGGTTGCCAAGTGGTTAAAGCACACCTTCACCCTGGAAAGGGAATTTAAGTCCCTGTTGTGGGCAATTAAAGATCTATTATGCAATTTTGCATTTATGGCCTTAGACTTTTACAGGATACAGCCAGTCAACATGCAAAACTATCCAAACAAGGGAAAATACACATTCAGCATCAAAGGCGAGCATAAAGCCTGAGCCTATTTGCCATACTACTCTAAGTTTGTGTATCCCCATACTGGGAACCAGGGGTCCAAGCAAAAGGATCATTTTACTGTCCTTCAAGCATTTGGGGGGCTGGACTGGAGAGTGGGAGTCAAATGCCTCAGCAGTTTTAATAGAAGGAATATTTTCCCATTCACATAAATAAAGTGTGGCGCTAATGATTAATTGAATATTCAGATGATCTGAAAAGCACAGTAAGGTATGTGACACAAACTGAGATAGATAACGCAGAGAAAAAAAAAAAAGTGGTGACTAATACATCAAGTGAAAAAACATAACAATGTCCAGACAAAATGTCGCAGGATCCTGTGTGTGAAAAGCTGGATATATCAGGATCAAATGGTAAAATTGCGCACTCACCGGACGCGCTAAGGATATGCGCATACGACAACAGACCACCGGAAATCCCTCATCTAGTGGGGAGAGTAGATATCCATCTGGGCACAGGTAATCCTGATGCTCCCTCTAATTGGTGTGTAGTAAGCAGTTTCCAGATCCAGTAGTCCCCTCAGGGCTGATTAAACCTTTCCTTATAGGTATGGAACTCCCTCCGGTGGCAATAGTAGGCAATAGGGTATCCTGGAATTAGCTCCAAAAGGAGCCAAAAAAGTGCCTCATAGTGTAGTATTTTAAAACGAAAAATTTATTGTGTATATAAAGCATAAAAACAGGGTGGAAACACTCAGGGAATAAAAGAGTGACTGACCCAAAAGTAAGATGGCCGCCGGGCCTCCTCATGGCTCCTCCCCTCTGATGTGTACTGGCACGAAAGGCCTTAGGAGGAGCCAACAGAGCGTGACGTCTTTAGCCGCCCGGAGCCACGAGGAGGCCCGGTGGCCATCTTACTTTTGGGTCAGTCACTCTTTTATTCCCTGAGTGTTTCCACCCTGTTTTTATGCTGTATATACACAATGAATTTTTCGTTTTAAAATACTACACTATGAGGCACTTTTTTGGCTCCTTTTGGAGCTAATTCCAGGATACCCTATTGCCTACTATTGCCACCGGAGGGAGTTCCATACCTATAAGGAAAGGTTTAATCAGCCCTGAGGGGACTACTGGATCTGGAAACTGCTTACTACACACCAATTAGAGGGAGCATCAGGATTATCTGTGCCCAGATGGATATCTACTCTCCCCACTAGATGAGGGATTTCCGGTGGTCTGTTGTCATATGCGCATATCCTTAGCGCGTCCAGTGAGTGCGCAATTTTACCATTTGATCCTGATATATCCAGCTTTTCACACACAGGATCCTGCGACATTTTGTCTGGACATTGTTATGTTTTTTCACTTGATGTATTAGTCACCACTTTTTTTTTTTCTCTGCGTTATCTATCACAGTTTGTGTCACATACCTTACTGTGCTTTTCAGATCATCTGAATATTTATTTTATTCATTCAATTAATCATTAGCGCCACACTTTATGTATATTTTCTGAAGGTTTGCTGAGATTACCTTATGTGCTTTGGCTGCTAATTGGAGAGCGCTCACTTTTTATCTTTTTTCCAATATTTTCCCATTGTTGACATCAATGAGAAGAATAGTCCCCCCCATTGATAGTGTCAGTAGGGGGAATGGTGCTCCATCTTTGGAATTAGTTGGTGGAATAGTGCCCCAAGGGACAGATAAAGGACAATAAAAGCCACATCTGGGGCCCAGTTGAAAACCACTGCTATAAACTTAAGAAAAAAAATTTAAGGAAAAGAAAAAAAGTTTGGAGCCCATTCCGTACAGACAGAGCAATGTGAAATTAATGCAAGTTAGATAAACTGGTCAGTTTAGTGTTTTTGCTATTTTAGGTGTGTTTAATATTTATATTCTATAAAGTTTCATTGATGTGTGTAGTACTGCTTGTGCTTTTTGAAATTGTGGTAAAATTTTCTAATGACATTGGGTGTTGATTTGACAACACTGGAGTGTAAAATCTGATGCAGCTGTGCATAGTAGCCAATCGGCTCTAACTTCAGCTTCGTCAATTAAGCGTTTGGCAACACCTGGCAGCCGATTGGTTTCTATGCAGAGCTGCACCAGATTTTGCACTCTCCAGTTTTAGCAAGTCAGCCCCAATAAATCTTAGCTTTACCTATAGTTTGTTACACTTACAACCATTTACTTAATGGATTTTTATTAGTCAGTATTATAGCCATTAACATTGTACATTTGCAATGTTGTGCACAACACCTGAGTATATATAAAAAAATTTAAAGATAGGGTGTTTTTTTTTTTTCCCAATGTCGAAGGCGGTTGTAAATGCTTCAACAAAGCCACTTGCTCTGAAAAGGTTTGAAAGTGGGTTTAGGAGGGAATTAGGGTTGTGGGAATTAAATAGATTATGAGAAATATAATGATCTTTTCATGAAGAAAATGTTTGTTAATTATATTTGATTGAAAACCAATAAATATTTATATAAAAAAAAACAAAGAAATATGCATTGGTATATTACATACTGCTTTACGGCAATCTTCCACTTCCATTTGATATGTACATGCAGATTAGAATATTGGTGCTGGCAGTCAGAGTCTGTAGTCATTGCAGTAAGAATCAACTTGTGTTCTGTAATGCAATGTAATTGTATCTGACAATGACAGTATTTAACAGATGGCACTGTAGATGCAACCTGAAGGTGGCAGCATTTATCTGCAAGCCTTTTATTTTCAAAAGGAAGTCTCCAGCCTGCATGTGATTATTAAGCTGAATGTATGTAAAGCAAATTCAATGGAAGCCAAATCTTAGAAATCAGTACATGCTATTTTTTTGGATAAATAGGCAAGGGACAGTCAAAACAATGGCCTGCTGGACATGTACCAATGCTGCAAAGCAGTGGTTCTCAACCTTCCTAATGCCGCAACCCTTTAATACAGTCCCTCATGTTGTGGTGACCCCCAACCATAAAATTATTTACCCAGTAATTATAATTCATGAGTGTCGTTATGCCTCCAATACTGCTGCTCTCTACACAGCAGCTGCTCTCTACACATTGGAAATATGTGTTTTCTGATGGTCTTAGGGAACCCCTGTGAAAGGGTCGTTCGATCCCCAAAGGGGTTGTGACCCACAGGTTGAGAACCACTGCTGCAAAGGGGGAAAAAAAAAAAAAAAAAAAAGTTTAAAAAGGCCAAGTTAATCTTTAAACAATATAAAAAAATACAAGCAGGCAGTTGCTGAAAGACAGGAGGAATCAATGGACTACCAGAGGTCACCAGCGCCCTCACAGTTCATTGAGAACAAGTCATTCTCAAAGACTGTCAGTATTTATAGTTCATTAATTCATAGAACTCTGAATGAATGAGGTGGCCGGGTGGGCTGAACTGAAGGAAAGCAGCAGGAGTGGGAACACGTTACACGATCCTCAAAAAAAAAAAAACCCACATGGGTGAAACATGCAACAAAAGGTGAACATAGTAGACTGCTTTTGGGGTGTTAATGTAAGCCGTGTACCGGGGTGGGCTCCCCAGGATACAGTGAAGTCACGAACGAGGAAAGCAATCTCAACACCAGCTTTTGTCACAACAGAATTTTACTTAGATGTGAAATGGAATTTTCTGGATGGCACATATCTAAACCCAACTATTACAGAAAGGTCCAAAGTTGTATGAAGAGAAAGGCACTTTTAAGGGCTCGTTTACACCGACTGTGCCTTCTGAAAAGCATTCTGCAATCAATCACTTTTCAGAGGGGAGTTGACAGGTGGTGAGGAGGAATGCACTACCTGTTGTGGGGCAGTTGCAGCATAGCCCCATTGACCAAACAGGAGGGGGGGGGGGGAGATACATTTTGCAAAACATGGGCGCACACATGCAGAGAAGTCCACTGTCTCTGCAGCTTAACCACTTCAGCCTCCACAACATGCCTGTATGCCACCTGGTTGAAGTGGTTATACCAGAATGAGGCCATCTTTCTGGGCTCTTCCATTCCACCAGGAAGCCCGAGTATCGTATTTTGTCGCCATTCCACAAGCGCTCCCAATGTTAAAGCCTGAGAGGTTAGGTAAAATATAAAAAGATGTTACGCTGAGTAAATAGACACCCAATAATCGGGTATTCTATTGTTTCTGTGCATTAAAATTCATTAGAGTGTATTTTGCCCCCCCTCCCAAAAAAAAAAAAACCAAAAACCTCACTGTACAAATACCAAGTCACATAAAAGTTACCATACCCTCCATTTTTTTAGTTCTGCCAAAAAAGGAAATAAGAAATTATACATTATATTTTTTTTTGGGAGGGGGGCGATTCCAAGCAATTTTCTAGCAAAAAAAAAAAGTTTCCCTCTTCATGTAAATGAGCTTGATCACTGCAAGAAACTTTCATGGCTGTTTTACAGAGCCCTAGACATGAATGGTGAATTCTTGATTTGTTTACTTGTTCTAGGTCAGCAAGACCAGAGATCCAAAAAGGGAACAATGGCTGAATCTGGAAAAAAAAAACCCACACACTGCCTTGAGTGCATCTGCCACTGCTCATAGACTTACTGAGAAGAGTGGTTGCCCATAGTGACCAGAGGCCTACAACCACTTCGAAGCCTGAGCTAGAGTAGTATCAGCTGGGATCTGGTTGCTGTTAGAAAGGGGATAATTTTCCATTATGCTGAAGCAACAATTTTTATTGAACAAGTCTCCATGTCCCTTAATTATCAGAGGGGCCCGTCCACAGGGGCCCATGTCTAGATCACCGTAGTGACATGTAACAAGCATCCATGCGCCTGCTTATAGCAGCTAGCGAGAGCATGTGTGACAACACGGGACAGCAAATTGTTAACAGTCAGAATGTTGTCACCCCCCCCCCCCAAAAAAAATGTATATTTTTAATAATTAAAAATACTTTAAGAATAAACATAAAAAAATCTCCAACTTCTATTAAAGAAATTATATATTCTAATAGCATATTTTATTACATCATTACTATATATTGAAATATTCTATTAGAAAAAGGTTTTAAATTTGGAAATATTCAGTTAGAATATTTTTTTTATTTAATCCCTCTCTCTCTCATTTTATTAAACAAACATATCAAATTTATAATGTATATATTTGCGTTATAAGTTTGATATGTTTATTTGTTTATTAAAATGATAGAATATATATCTATATCTCTATCATTTTATTAAACAAATAGACCTATCAAATACATATAAATACACATGCATAGTTGTGAAAGCGAACAGCAACTAGAAATACAAGCAGTCTTAAAGCTCATTCACACTTGACTATTTCTAACTCTTGCCAAACGCCTCTATAGCATTTGACAGGCATTTGGGAAGCATTTTTTAACACTCCCAAAATGCCCTATGCGCAGTTTTAAGGCAGTTGATAGGAGTTTGCCAAGCATTAAAACCGCACTCCAAAACGCCTATAATGAAGTTAAATGTTATTAATGCTCTGCAACCGCCTTGCAACTGAGTCGCAACCACCTGCCAGGAGTTTGCAGAGCGGCACCGTAGACTTGAATGGGAGGCTTCGACTCCTGACTAGACATGACGCTAACGCTTCCGTGTGAACAGCACTGTGTGCTGCCACGTGTAGAATTTTCATAGGCCTTTGAGAAGCGTTAAAACGCTTCCCAAAAGCCTGACGCCTGCTGAGAAAGCTAGTGTGAATGTAGCTTAATAGCTCCCATAAATCATTACTCACAGCTGTGCATGGCCTGCAGGGATAACACAGGAGGCACAGGGCCAGCAGACCTCCTCAGCTCCATGTTGTCAGGTACACAACATCTCACATCCATTTACATACACCCAAGTATCTGCAAAGGTCTAAAGAGGTAACAATGGCCAAATTTAAGAACCAAAAAAAGTCTACCTTGAGTGTATCTGACTGCTCATATAGACTTATTGAGAAGAGTGGTTGCCCATAGCAACCAGAGGCCTACAACAACTTCTAAGCCTGAGCTAGAGTAGCATCAGCTAGGATCTGGTTGCTGTTAGAAAAGGGGACAATTTTCCATTATGCTCAAGCAGCAATTTGTATTGAACAAGTCTCTAACAGAGGGCCCATCCCTGGGGGCCCATGTCTAGATCACTGTAGGGACATGTAATGGGCAGCACAGTGGCTTAGTGGTTAGCACTTCCGCCTGACAGTACTGGGGTCGCCGGTTCAAATCCCAACCACAGCACCACCTGCCTGGAGTTTGCATGTTCTCCCTGTGCCTGCGTGGGTCTCCTCCAGGTACTCCGGTTTCCTCCCACACTCCAAAAGACATGCAGGTTGGTTAATTGGATCCTGTCTAAATTGTCCATAATATGTGTATGTATGAATGCAAGTTAGGGACCTTAGATTGTACGCCCCTTGAGGGTTAGGGACTGATATGTACAATATATATGTAAAGCGCTGCATAAATTGACAGCGCTATACAAGTACCTGAAATAAATAAATGAGCATCCACGTGCCTGCTTATAGCTGCCATCGGAAGCATGTGTGACACAGGAAAGCAAATTGTTGACAGTCAGAATGTGGTCACCCCCCCCAAAAAGGAGAGAGAGTGAAGCCATAACAGCCAGGTGACCGGCATTTTAAAAACAGGTCAGTGGGGTGTAAACTGATAACCAAAACAACTCCCACAACTACTCCTAGGCTTATTTAGAAGAGTGGTTGCCAGTTAGCCATAGAAACCAGAGAGGCCTACATTCCCTTCTAAGCCTGAACCAGAGGAGCATCAGATGAGATTCGGTTGTGGTTACAAAGATCGGACCTTTGCATTGAACAAGTCCCTATGTCTCCCAGTTATCAGAGGGCCGCTTCTTAAAGTCTGTCACAAAAAAAAAAAAAAAAAAAAAAAAAAAAAAAAAAATAAAATAAAATGCACGTGGTGTGGTTTTTAAATGGTTACCACAGGTAGTGCCTCAGAGCCACCAATCAAATGCCTCTGAAAAGCGATCCACTTCTAAACAGGAAACACACACACACATACATACATATATATATATATATATATATATATATATATATATATATATATATATATATATTTTTTTTTTTAATTATTAATTTAGTTTTTTACATTTAAGCAATGCAAAATACATTAAAAAAATAGAATATTTTTAATTTTATATAAAAAATATTCTGTGTATTTTGAATAAAAAATGATTTAGAACATTGTATATGAAAAATACTTTAATAGAAGAATTTGAGATTTTAAATATATACACACACACACAAATCAATATTCTAATAGGATATTTTAAATATACATTAAAAATAATTAGAATATTCTTAGATAAAGCATATTATATATATATATATATATATATATATATATATATATATATATATATATATATATATATATAAATATTCCAATAGAATATTTTTAATACATCATTAATATTTTAAAATAGTTTTATATTATAATAAACTTTGAATTAAAATATTTTATTTACTGTAGATAATTTATATAAAAATAGTAATTTTTTTAAATAGGCATATCAAATTCATATAAATACACCTGCATAGGTATGAAAGAGCCAACAGGAACCAGACATATAAGCAGTCTAATAGCTCCCATAAGTCATTACTTACGGTTCTGCATGTCCTGCAGGGATCACACACAGCAGGCACAGGGCCAGCAGAGCTCTCCTCAGCTCCATGTCAGGTACACAACCTCTCACACCTGTCCCAGCTCCTCATTGCTCACCTGTCTATATACACCTGAGAAGGGGGCGGGGACTTCCTCATTCAGGACACGCTCAGGTGAAGACATGTAAACACGCCTGATGTATTTTCCTCCTGTGAACTTCTCCTAATAATAAGTGTAGTCACCACTCCTACTGTAATACATATCATGAGGTAAGCCAGCCATGTGGATCTGGGGACTGGACCTGTGCAAAAATATAATAAAATTTGTGTAAAGGCAAAAAATGTTTTCATTTTTAGATAGAGTGTGTGGGGGGGATTAGATTGGGGGGAATGGGGAAGCGGTGTCTGCACAGACTCCTCTTCTGTGCCCAATTTAACCCCTTCAATACCGGGCACTTTTACCCCCCCCCCCCCCCCTTCCTGCCCAGGCCAGCTTTCAGCGCTCTCACGCTTTGAATAACAATTGCGCGATCATGCACCACTGTGCCCAAACTAAATTTTATCATTTTCTTCACATAACTAGAGCTTTCTTTTGGTGGTATTTAGTCACCGCTAGGGTTTTTATTTTTTGCTAAATTAACAATAAAAGACCAAAAATTAAAAAAAAAACAAAAAAAACACGTTTCTTTGTTTATGTTATAAAAGTTTGTAAATAAATAATTGTTCTTCATAAATTTAGGCCGAGATGTATTCTGCTACATGTCTTTGGTGAAAATAACCCAAATTAGGATGTATTATTTAGTCTGTAGGACAGGACAGATATCCCCCAAATGTCAGGACAGATGTCCCCCAAATGTCAGAACAGTACAGATATCCCCCAAATGTCAGGACAGATGTCCCCCAAATGTCAGAACAGTACAGATATCCCCCAAATGTCAGGACAGATATCCCCCAAATGTCAGGACAGTACAGATATCCCCCAAATGTCAGAACAGGACAGATATCCCCCAAATGTCAGAACAGGACAGATATCCCCCAAATGTCAGGACAGTACAGATATCCCCCAAATGTCAGAACAGGACAGATATCAGCCAAATGTCAGGACAGTATAGATATCCCCAAATGTCAGCACAGTACAGATATCCCCCAAATGTCAGGACGGTACAGATATCCCCCAAATGTCAGAACAGTACAGATATCCCCCAAATGTCCAGACAGATATCCCCAAATGTCAGGACAGTACAGATATC
>NW_028321647.1:0-34276 GCF_062004578.1 Staurois parvus | reverse complement strand
CAACCTGGAAAGAAAAGAAAACTCTTGGCCAGGAAAATGCTTTTCTGTAGCAACACGAGGGAAATGGAAGGCTCGGACGGTCAAATTTTCAAAAACCAAGGGTGGGTTCCAAAACGCATGAAATTTCAGATTTTTGAACGAAAATGAATTCAGAATTCGACCCGTGTATGGTCTGCACTACGCAGGGCAAGCATGGGTCAAATTCCAAAATTATTATCTTTCGAAAATGTCTTCTATGAATTTTCGTTCACACCATTAGCGGAGCCCCAGCAACAGCCGATTTTCGAGCGACCATCGATCTTGAGTGATCGGGCATGTTGGAAATTTTTTGAAAAACCAACGAATTTCTAATCATGTTGGAAATTTTTTGAAAAACCAACAAATTTCTAATCAATGATGGGAGAATTGTGCGAGAAATGTAATTGAAAAAGAAATGAGCCGCCACCTGGAAAGAAATAGAAAATTCTTGCCATGAAAATTTGTGTATGGCCTGCATTACGCAGGGCATGCATGGGTCGAATTCCAAAAGAATTTTCTTTCGAAAATCTTTTCTATGAATTCGTACGAATTTTGCACCATTAGCAGGGCCACAGCAACGGACGATTTTCGAGCGACCATCGATTTTGAGTGATCGCGCATGTTGTAAATTTTTTGAAAAACAAACAAATTTCTGTTCAATGAGGGGAGAATCGTGCGAGAAATGTAATCAAAAAAGAAATTCGTTTGGAATTCGACCCATGCATGGCCTGCATTACACAGGGCATGCATGGGTCGAATTCCGAAAGAGTTTTCTTTCAAAAATCTTTTATATGAATTCGTTCAAATTTTGCACCATTATGGGGCCACAGCAACGGATCATTTTCGAGCGACCATCGAATTTCTACTCATGTTGGAAATTTTTTGAAAAACCAACAAATTTCTAATCCATGGTGGGAGTATCGTACGAGAAATGTAATTGAAAAAGAAATGAGCCGCGACCTGGAAAGAAAAAGAAAATTCTTGGCTAGGAAAATTCTTTTCTGTAGCAACACGAGGGGGAATGGAAGGCTCGGCCGGTCGAATTTTGAAACCGATGGTGGCAACGTTGGGTTACAAAACACACAAAATTTCTGATTTTCTAAAGAAAATTTGTTCGGAATTCGACCCGTGTATGGCCTGCATTATGAAGGACATACATGGGTTGAATTCCGAATGAAATTTATTTCGAAAATCTTTTCTATGAATTTTTGTTTGAATTTTGCACCATTAGCATGAACTTTCTGATTTTCTAAAGAAAATTTGTTTGGAAGTCGACCCGTGTATGATCTGCATTACACAGGGCATGCATGGGTTGAATTCCGAATTTTCTTTTGAAAAACTTTATATGAATTTCCGTTCTAATTTCTCACCATTAGTGGGGCCACAGCAACGGCTGATATTCGAGCGACCATCGAATTTGAGTGATCGGCATGTTGGAAATTTTTGGAAAAACCAACAAATTTCTAATCGTGTTGGAAATTTTTTGAAAAACCAACGAATTTCTAATCCATGATGGGAGAATCGTGCGAGAAATGTAATCGAAAAAGAAATGAGCCGCGTCCTGGAAAGAAATAGAAAAATCTCTTGGCCAGGAAAATTCTTTTCTGTAGCAACATGAGGGGAAATGAAAAATTTGGCCGGTCGAATTTCGAAACCGATGGTGGCAACGTTGGGTTACAAAACACACAAAATTTCAGATTTTCTAAAGAAAATTTGTTTGGAATTTGACCATGTATGGTCTGCACTACACAGGGCATTCATGGGTTGAATTCCGAATTTTCTTTTGAAAATCTTTTATATGAATTTCTGTTCGAATTTCTCACCATTAGTGGGGCCACAGCAACGGCTGATATTCGAGCGACCATCGAATTTGAGTGATCGGGCATGTTGGAACTTTTTGGAAAAACCAACAAATTTCTAATCGTGTTAGAAATTTTTTGAAAAACCAACAAATTTCTAATCGTGTTGGAAATTTTTTGAAAAACCAACAAATTTCTAATCGTGTTGGAAATTTTTTGAAAAACCAACGAATTTCTAATCCATGATGGGAGAATCGTGCGAGAAATGTAATCGAAAAAGAAATGATCCGCGACCTGGAAAGAAATAGAAAAATCTCTTGGCCAGGAAAATTCTTTTCTGTAGCAACACAAGGGGAAATGAAAAACTTGGCCGATCGAATTTCGAAACCGATGGTGGCAACATTGGGTTACAAAACACACAAAATTGCAGATTTTCTAAAGAAAATTTGTTCGGAATTCGACCCGTGTACCGCCTGCGTTATGAAGGACATACATGGGCTGAATTCCGAATGAAATTTATTTCGAAAATCTTTTCTATGAATTTTTGTTTGAATTTTGCACCATTTGCATGAAATTTCAGGTTTTCTAACGAAAATTTGTTTGGAATTCGACCCGTGTATGGTCTGCATTACACAGGGCATGCATGGGTAGAATTCCGAACAGAATTTTCTTTTGAAAATCTTTTATATGAATTTCCTTTTGAATTTCTCACCATTAGTGGGGCCACAGCAATGGCCGATATTCGAGCGACCATCGAATTTGAGTGATCGGGCATGTTGGAATTTTTTTGAAAAACCAACGAATTTCTAATCGTGTTTGAAATTTTTTGAAAAACCAACGAATTTCCAATCAATGATGGGAGAATCGTGCGAGAAATGTAATCGAAAAAGAAATGAGCCGCGTCCTGGAAAGAAATAGAAAATCTCTTGGCCAGGAAAATTCTGTAGCAACACAAGGGGAAATGAAAAACTTGGCCGGTTCGAATTTCGAAACCGATGGTGGCAACGTTGGGTTACAAAACACACAAAATTTCAGATTTTCTAAAGAAAATTTGTTTGGAATTTGACCCGTGTATGGTCTGCACTACACAGGGCATTCATGGGTTGAATTCCGAATTTTCTTTTGAAAATCTTTTATATGAATTTCTGTTCGAATTTCTCACCATTAGTGGGGCCACAGCAACGGCTGATATTCGAGCGACCATCGAATTTGAGTGATCGGCATGTTGGAACTTTTTGGAAAAACCAACAAATTTCTAATCGTGTTAGAAATTTTTTGAAAAACCAACAAATTTCTAATCGTGTTGGAAATTTTTTGAAAAACCAACAAATTTCTAATCGTGTTGGAAATTTTTTGAAAAACCAACGAATTTCTAATCCATGATGGGAGAATCGTGCGAGAAATGTATCGAAAAAGAAATGATCCGCGACCTGGAAAGAAATAGAAAAATCTCTTGGCCAGGAAAATTCTTTTCTGTAGCAACACAAGGGGAAATGAAAAACTTGGCCGATCGAATTTCGAAACCGATGGTGGCAACATTGGGTTACAAAACACACAAAATTGCAGATTTTCTAAAGAAAATTTGTTCGGAATTCGACCCGTGTACCGCCTGCGTTATGAAGGACATACATGGGTTGAATTCCGAATGAAATTTATTTCGAAAATCTTTTCTATGAATTTTTGTTTGAATTTTGCACCATTTGCATGAAATTTCAGGTTTTCTAACGAAAATTTGTTTGGAATTCGACCCGTGTATGGTCTGCATTACACAGGGCATGCATGGGTAGAATTCCGAACAGAATTTTCTTTTGAAAATCTTTTATATGAATTTCCTTTTGAATTTCTCACCATTAGTGGGGCCACAGCAATGGCCGATATTCGAGCGACCATCGAATTTGAGTGATCGGGCATGTTGGAATTTTTTTGAAAAACCAACGAATTTCTAATCGTGTTTGAAATTTTTTGAAAAACCAACGAATTTCTAATCAATGATGGGAGAATCGTGCGAGAAATGTAATCGAAAAAGAAATGAGCTGCGTCCTGGAAAGAAATAGAAAATTCTCTTGGCCAGGAAAATTCTGTAGCAACACAAGGGGAAATGAAAAACTTGGCCGGTCGAATTTCGAAACCGATGGTGGCAACGTTGGGTTACAAAACGCATTTTTTGTACGAAAATTAATTCAGAATTCGACCCGTGTACCGCCTGCATTATGAAGGACATACAAGGGTTGAATTCGGAATGAAATTTCTTTCAAGAATTTTCTTTATGAATTTTTGTTTGAATTTTGCACCATTAGCATGAAATTTCAGATTTTCTAAAGAAAATTTGTTCGGAATTCGACCCGTGTATGGCCTGCAGAGAGAAGCTGATTGGCTCCCTTGCAGAGCTGCACCAGATTCTGGGGGCTCCGGTTTTAGCCAATCCCTCCAATGTATTAGAAAAAAAAATGTGAATAAAAAATGGATACAAATGGATAAAAAAGGATACAATTGGATACAAGTGGATACAATTGTAATACATTCAAGTCTTCTGTGTTCCCTAAGTAGTTGATATTTGGATACTTTGGATAACCCCCCCACAGGGGCAGACTGACAACTCATGGGGCCCCCGGGCAATAGAGGATCATGGGGCCCCTGTGTCTTTGCCCACACTCAAACAAGCCAATGAAAGGTACCAGGGATATCTCATGGGGCCCCCTACTGGCCCTGGGCCCTCGGGCAGTGCCCAAGTTCCCAAATGGTCAGTCCGCCCCTGACCCCCCCCCCCCCCCCCTCCAATTTCCGTCCCCGTAGAGTCTACTTACCCAGCATGACCAGGAGCAGTATGGTGCCGGTTATACGGGTGATGCGAGGCATTTCTTTCAGGATGGGGGGGAGTCCACCTTTTATAAACTTTTGTTGATTCTTCTCTTCAAGGAAATTTCTCTCCCTTTAGGATCTCATGGCCGGGAAATCTCCCCCTTCACCAGGGCGAGGAAGGCAGCCCAGACCAGCTCTGTCTTTCGATTCTGCTCGTCGTCTGAAGAGGAAGTCGATGTAGTGCGAGATTCGGCGTAGTGGTCACCTCTGCCCAGCTCCAAAAGAGGAAAGGCTTGTGAAACCGCATGGCTCTGCAAGCACACAGCCTCTCCTCTGCAGCAGGTCTCTGGTCTGTGTTGGTTTAACCCCTTCAACGCCGGACACTTTTACCACCCCCCCTTCCTTCCTGCCCAGGCCAATTGTCAGCTTTCAGAGCTGCGACAGGAAGGAGGGTCAGCCGCACCGGAGGATAGATGAATATAATGTGTATTTATTGATCCGTAGGACACACAAAACACCGGGACATGAATACGGGACCTGTTAACGCGTTTCGCACCATCTCTTGCTGTCTTTGAATGACAATTGCGCGGTCATGCAACTCTGTATCCAAATGACATTTTTATTATTTTTTTGTAGACAGAACTTTCTATGGATGGTGTTTAATGATTACTTTTTATGTTTTGCTTAAACAAACGAAAAAAGACCAAATGTTTTTTTGGGGAAAAAACATGTTTCTGTTATAAAATGTTGTAAATAAGTAATTTTTCTTCTTTACTGATGTGTGCTGAAGAGGCGGCACTGATGGGTACTGATGAGGCGGCACTGATGGGTACTGATGAGGCGGCACTGATGGGTACTGATGGGGCAGAACTGATGAGGCGGCACTGATGTTTACTGATGTGGCGGCACTGATGGGTACTGATGGGGCAGAACTAATGAGGTGGCACTGATGGGTACTGAAGAGGCTGCACTGATGAGTATTGGTGAGGCAGAACTGATGAAGTGGCACTGATGAGGCAGAACTGATGGGGCGACAGTGATGGGGTGGCACTGATGAGGCAGAACTGATTGGGCGGCAGTGATGGGGTGGCACTGATGAGGCAGAACTGATTGGGCGGCAGTGATGGGGTGGCACTGATGGGTACTGATGAGGTAGGACTGATGGGGTGGCACTGATGGGTACTGAAGGGACGGCACTAATGAGCACTGATGGGTACTGATGGGGTGGTACTGATGTGCACTGATGGGTACTGATGAAGCAGAACTGATGAGGTGGCACTGATGGGTACTGATGAGGCTGCACTGATGGTGAAGCACTGATGGGTACTAATGAGGCAGAAATGATGGGGTGGCACTGATGGGTACTAATGAGGCAGAACTGATGTGGCAGCATTCAATGGACTGCACTGATGGGTAGTGATGGGGCAGCACTGATGAGGCGGCATTGATGGGACTGCACTGATGTGCACTGATGGGCAGCACTGATGGGCACTGATGAGGCAGAACTAATGAGGCAGCACTGATGATGCTGCACTGATGGGCATTGATGAGTCAGCACTGATGGGGCGGCACCGATGGGTAATATTGATGCAGTACTGATGAGGCGACTCTGATGGGCACTAATGAGGCTGCATTGATCAGCACTGATGAGTGGCACTGCTGGGCTCTGAGAGGTGGCACTGATGGGCACTGATGGAGAGGAACTGATAGGCAGCACTGATGGCCACTGATGGGTACTGACAGGCTGTATTGATGGGCACTGATTGGCACTGATAGGGCTGCCCTGATTATAACAATACCAAAGTGACAACAATTGGTTGTAAACCCGTATGGTGTATTGGGGTCTCCTGGGAAGGCTATCCTGGTGGGCTTGTCACAATCAGATACAAAGTATTACCGGGATAAAGCCCCCCCCCTCATTGTACAGCTCCCCCCCCTCATTGTACAGCCCCCCCTCATTGTACAGCCCCCCCTCATTGTACAGTCCCCCCTCATTGTACAGCCCCCCCTCATTGTACAGCCCCCCTCATTGTACAGTCCCCCCTCATTGTACAGCTCCCCCTCATTGTACAGCCCCCCCCCCTCATTGTACAGCTCCCCCCCTCATTGTACACCCCCCCTCATTGTACAGCTCCCCCCCTCATTGTACAGCCCCCCCTCATTGTACAGCCACCCCCCTCATTGTACAGCTCCCCCCCTCACTGTACAGCCCCCCTCATTGTACGGCCCCCCTCATTGTACAGCCCCCCCCTCATTGTACAGCTCCCCCCCTCATTGTACAGCCCCCCTCATTGTACAGCTCCCCCCCTCATTGTACAGCCCCCCCTCATTGTACAGCCACCCCCCTCATTGTACAGCTCCCCCCCTCACTGTACGCCCCCCCCTCATTGTACGGCCCCCCTCATTGTACAGCCCCCCCTACTACTGCCCCCCCTCATTGTACGGCCCCCCCCCTCATTGTACAGCCCCCCCTCATTGTACAGCCACCCCCCTCATTGTACAGCTCCCCCCTTCACTGTACGGCCCCCCCTCATTGTACTACATGACTTACAGAAGATAAACTCCACCTTGTATGAAAAACAAGGACTTTCCGGGGCTTCGGGGACTATTTCCAGGCTGCATGCAGAAGGAGGCATTTCCTCAGTCTCCTCCCCACCCCTCAGTGGTCACTCAGACTGTACATTGTAACTGTGTCTCATTTCCGAATTCCCTCCCCCTCAGTGGTCACTCAGGCTGTACATTGTAACTGTGTCTCATTTCCGAATTCCCTCCCCCTCAGTGGTCACTCAGGCTGTACATTGTAACTGTGTTTCACTTCCTCAGCCCCCTCCCAGTGATCAGACATATATATATAAACACACACTACATGTTGAAATGCGTTTTTTATATATTACAAAATATATGAGAAATATTTTTCAAAATATATATTTTTTAACCCCTCGCCTACAGGGCACTTCTACCCCCTTCCTGCCCAGGCCAATTTTCAGCTTTCAGCGCTGCCGCACTTTGATTGACAATTGCGCGGTCATGCAACATTGTACCCATATGAAATTTTGATCATTTTTTTCTCACAAATAGAGCTTTCTTTTGGTGGTATTTAATCGTCACTGGGCGCTTTACTTTTTGCGCTATAAATTAAAAAAGTGCAAAAAATTTGAAAAAAAAAAAATTTCTTTGTTTCTATTATACAATTTTTCAAACAGGTATTTTTTCTCCTTCACTGATGTGCGTTGATGAGGCAGCACTGATGGGCACTGATAGGCAGCACTAAAGGGCACTGATAGGCAGCACTGATAGGTGACACTGATGATGGGTACTGATAGACGGCACTGACTGGCATCACTGCTGGGCACTGACTGGCGGCGCTGACTGGCACAACCCCTGGGCACTGACTGGTGGCACTGACTGGCAGCACTGCTGGGCTGCACTGGTGGGTGGGCACAGGTGGGTGGCACTGGTGGGCACAGGTGGGTGGGCACAGGTGGGTGGCACTTCTGGGCACAGGTAGGTGGCACTTCTGGGCACAGGTGTGTGACACTGCAGAGTGGCACAGGTGGGTGCACTGCTGGGCACAGGTGGGTGATCTGCTGGGCACAGTTGGGCGGAGCTAGTGGGCGCACTGCTGGGCACAGGTGGGCGGAACTTGCGGGTGGCACTGCTGGGCACCAATCATCAGGGCACTGATCATTAGTGCCCTGATGATCGGTGCCGATCCCCGCTCTGACAACTGCCGGTTCTCGGCAGTACTTTCCTCACGATCTGACAGCGTGAGGAAAGTGCAGCCGAGAACCGGCACTTGCATTTCCCTGTGATCAGCGTGTCATTGGACACCGCTGATCAGGTGGTAAAAGGCCACTGGGATCGGCCTTTTACCACATCACGTGATCAGCTGTGTCCGATCACGGAGATCGCCGGGTGCGCGCCCCCTGGGGCGCGCAGGAGAGCGCGTTCTGGGGGGACGTCATATGACGTCCACCCAGAACTGGCCGGCCGCAGTGAAGCCGTCATTCGGCTATCTGCGGTCGGCAACTAGTTAAATATATTCTTCAGATTTTTTTCAACATGTAAAAAAGTCATTTTAAAATATATTTTTACACATATTTGTAAATGCGTTCCAAAAATGTAGATTTGTATTTTTAAAAATATTATTCATGTATTTTGTAATAAAAACACATTTCAACATACAGTGTATATATATTTATTAATTGAAATATATTTTCTGAAATATAGTGAATACGACCAAAATTGTAGTATTTCAAATCTATGTCAATATAATTGGGAAGAATATTTTAAAAATATATTTAAATTATCTTTTTCTTCCATGTAGGCGGTGATCACTCAGACTGTACATTGTAACATTGTCTCCACTTTATTACTAATGTAGAATAAAAATAATCACGGTATCGTCACGGCTTCATTTCCTCCTCTGATCCCAACAGAACACGAGTCTTGTGATGTCTGTAGGACGGACGGTGTTCCTCTTTGTTGCTGAAATGGAGAAGCCTGACCTTGTGATGACGCCATCTTCCTTCCTGTACACAACGAGGACATCTGCAATCCAGATTTTGCAACTGTAACTTTTATTGCAGAAATTCTTCTTTACGGTAAAACTTGCTCTATAGCGGTTCTGCTATGGGGGGGGGGGGTTTATATATATATATATTTGTATTTTTACAAGATGCCAAACATTCTACAGCCGTTGGCATTGACAAAGGAGACCATTCACATGGCAAATATGGCGACTACAGCTAGACCGAGGAGCTCCTGCAGGTGCAGATGGGTCAGAGACCCTGGTGGTCTGTCGTCAGGTCACAGCCCACAGGATTGCCCCACCAAGGGGATCGCGGGTATAGAATGGCTCTGGTGTGGCAACTACACATTAGGTGAATAGTCAGGTCTAGGTATGGGTCAAGGCAGGTGGCAAGTTAGAGTAGTCAGATCCAAGCAAGGGTCTTGGGAGGTATCAAATGAGAGAGTAGTCAGGTCCAGGAAAGGGTCTTGACAGATGGTACATGAGAAAGTAGTCACATCCAAGCAAGGGTCTTGGGAGGTATCAAATGAGAGAGTAGTCAGGACCAGGAAAGGGTCTTGGCAGGTGGCACATGAGAGATCAGCCAGGTCCAGGCAAGGGACTTGGCAGGTAACAAATAAGAGAGTAGTCAGGTCCAGGAAAGGGTCTTGACAGATGGCACATGAGAGAGTAGTCACATCCAAGCAAGGGTCTTGGGAGGTATCAAATGAGAGAGTATTCAGGACCAGGAAAGGGTCTTGGCAGGTGGCACATGAGAGATCAGCCAGGTCCAGGCAAGGGTCTTGGCAGGTGGCACATGAGAGATCAGCCAGGTCCAGGCAAGGGTCTTGGCAGGTGGCACATGAGAGATCAGCCAGGTCCAGGCAAGGGTCTTGGCAGGTGGCACATGAGAGATCAGCCAGGTCCAGGCAAGGGTCTTGGCAGGTGGCACATGAGAGATCAGCCAGGTCCAGGCAAGGGTCTTGGCAGGTAGCACATGAGAGATCAGCCAGGTCCAGGCAAGGGTCTTGACAGATGGCACATGAGAGAGTAGTCACATCCAAGCAAGGGTCTTGGGAGGTATCAAATGAGAGAGTAGTCAGGACCAGGAAAGGGTCTTGGCAGGTGGTACATGAGAGATCAGCCAGGTCCAGGCAAGGGTCTTGGCAGGTGGCACATGAGAGATCAGCCAGGTCCAGGCAAGGGTCTTGACAGATGGCACATGAGAGAGTAGTCACATCCAAGCAAGGGTCTTGGGAGGTATCAAATGGGAGAGTAGTCACATCCAGGCAAGGGTCTTGGCAGGTGGTACATGAGAGAATAGTCACGTCCAGGTACGGGTCTTGGCAGGTGGCACATGAGAGAGTATTCAGGTCCAGGTAAGGTCTTGCAAGTGTAAAAAGAGAGAGAAGTCAGGTTCAGGCAAGGGCCTTGGCAATCAGCAAATGAGAGAGTAGTTAGGTCCAGACAAGGAGCTTGGCAGGCAACAAATGTGCGAGTACTCAGGTACCAGCAGGGGTTAAAGGCAAGCACCAAGCAAGAGAGTAGTCAGGTCCAGGTAGGGGTCAAGGCAGGCTGCAAGTTAGAGAGTAGTCAAGTCCAAGCAAGAGTCGAAGGCAGACAGAAGCAAGAGAGTAGATATTTTCAGGCAAGGGTCTTGGCAGATATCAAAAAAGAGAGCATTCAGGTCCAAGTAAGGGTCTTGGCAATCAGCAAATGAGAGAGTAGTTCGGTCCAAGCAGGGGTCAAAGGCAAGTGGCAATCAAGAGAGCATTCTGGGTTGGTAACAGTCACCTAACCTCAAAGATATGCATTATAGGTCTTCGCAGGAGGACAGCTGGTGATAGGGCACAGCACTGGCCACATCAAAGGTCGAGGCATAGATTCTAAAAGTACCATTAGATGCCCTCACTAGGGATACTTTTAATACCATTAGAGGTCCTGGCATGGATTCTGGGAGTCCTGTCAAGGATTCTAAAAGTAGGAGTTGTGGAAGTCCTGCCAAGGACTCTGGCAGTACCATTGGAAGTCCAGGCAGAGATTCTGAAAGTACCATTAGATGCCCTCACTACAGATACCTAAACTACCATTGGAGGTCCTGGCAGGGATTAACTGGCACTGCAGATCTGGGACGTAACTATGATACCTGGAAGGGGTGTCCAGAACACCAAACTGTCTGAACATTATTACAAATGCTGGTCAGACAGTTCCAGTAGACCAGGGAAATCAAACTGACGGCCCTCCAGCTGTTGCAAAACTACAAGTCCCATCATGCCTCTGCCTTTGGGAGTCAGGCTTGTAACTATTAATCTTGCAATGGCTCATGGGACTTGTAGTTTAGCAACAGCTGGAGGGCCACCAGTTTGACACCCGTGATGATGTAAAGCAGGGGTGTCAAACTGGTGGTCCTCCAGCTGTTGCGAAACTACAAGTCCCATCATGCCCCTGCCTTTGGGAGTCAGGCTTGTAACTGTCAATCTTGCAATGCCTCATGGGACTTGTAGTTTGGCAACAGCTGGAAGGCCACCAGTTTGACACCCGTGCGGTAGATGTATTTTAATGGCAGCTTTCTTTATTATTTCAGAAATCAAAAATGATCAGATTCCTGTGTGAAGGACAAGAGTAACTTTATACACAAATGTAACATAAAAATACAAAAGGAGAAACACAGCAGACTGTGAAGCTTGTTGGTGGGTCAGCAGACCTCCGCTAACTGAATAAAATGTGTAGTATATGAATGAGGGTCAGGAGCCAATGAGGGAGCGAGGAGGTCGTTCTCATCTTATCGGCATGTTCATGTAGACTTTCTTGTCATCTGGAAGACACAAAGGGAACAGTTTGTCATCACAAGGCAGCTAAAAATGACGAAGGATCACTCCTTACAGAAACAATATAGACTTTGACATTCTTATGACTTTATGAATGGTGGGGTGCGCCTTGTCTGTAGAAATTAACATCAAATGCATAGAATTGTTTTATTATAAATATTTCCTGATTTGAAGTTTCAATTTGAGAGAGACATTCTGAAAGCAAACAGCTTCATTTTACCAAAAGCTAGCATAGCTCAGTTTCACCAAATATTCCTTCTTCCCTCACCCTTTTTCCTTTCCTTTTTCCTCTCCTCTCCTTCCCCTCATCTCTCACCCCTTCCCTCTCTTCTCCTTTCCTCCTCTCCTTCCCTCTTTTCTCTTTTCCTCCTCCCCTTCCCTCATTTCTCCTCCCCTTCCCTCCCTTCTCCTCCCCTTCCCTTCTTTCCTTCCCTTCCTTCTGTTCATTCTTTTCTTCCTTTCCTACCCTTCTCTTCCTTCTTCCCTTCCTTCTTTCCTTCCCTTCCTTCTTTCCTTCCCTTCCTTCTTTCCTTCCCTTCCCTTCCTTCTTTCCTTCCTTCCCTTCTGTCTTTTCTTCCCTTCCTTCTTTCCTCCCCTTTCCTTCCTTCTTTCCTTCCTCATAGTTTTTAAAACTATATTTTTTTAAAATATATTCTTCAGATTTTTTTAACATATAAAAATGTCATTTTAACAAATATTTTTCATATATTTTGTAATAAAAACACATTTCAACATACAGTATATATATATATTTATTGAAATACATTTTGAAATATATTGAATACGGCCAAAATGGTAGCATTTCAAATATATGTCAATATATTTGGGAAGAATATTTTAATAATATATTTCAAATATATTTTTCTTCCATGTGGGGATCCCTTCCTTCCTTTCTTCCTTCCCTCCTTCCCTCCCTTTATCCTATCTTTCCTTCCTTCATTCCCTCCCTCCACAACAACACTTCTTACCATCTGTATTCCTTCTCTGGAAGCTCTGCTTCATGCAGTAGTAGACCACCAGGATGATGACCAATTTAGGAGAACCTTTCCCTTTATCTCTGTCCCCCTTCTCCTTCCTTCCTTCCCTCCCTCCCTCCCTCCCTTCCTTCCTTCCTTCCTTCCTTCCTTCCTTCCTTCCTTCCCTCTATCCTTTCTTTCCTTCCTGCTTCCTCCCTTCCCTCTATCCTTTCTTTCCTTCCTGCTTCCTTCCTTCCTTCCTTCCCTCCCCTCCAGTACAACACTTCTTACCATCGTTATTCCTTCTCTGGAAGCTCTGCTTCATGCAGTAGTAGACCACCAGGATGATGACCAATTTATGAGAACCTTTCCCTCCCTCCCTTCCTTCCTTCCTTCCTTCCTTCCTGCTTCCTTCCTTCCTTCTTCCTTCCTTCCTTCCCTCTCCTCCAGTACAACATTTCTTACCATCTGTATTCCTTCTCTAGAAGCTCTGCTTCATGCAGTAGTAGACCACCAGGATGATGACCAATTTAGGAGAACCTTTCCCTTTATCTCTGTCCCCCTTCTCCTTCCTTCCTTCCCTCTATCCTTTCTTTCCTTCCTGCTTCCTCCCTTCCCTCTATCCTTTCTTTCCTTCCTGCTTCCTTCCTTCCTTCCTTCCCTCCCCTCCAGTACAACACTTCTTACCATCGTTATTCCTTCTCTGGAAGCTCTGCTTCATGCAGTAGTAGGCCACCAGGATGATGACCAATTTAGGAGAACCTTTCCCTCCCTCCCTTCCTTCCTTCCTTCCTTCCTTCCTTCTTCCTTCCTTCCTTCCCTCTCCTCCAGTACAACACTTCTTACCATCTGTATTCCTTCTCTGGAAGCTCTGCTTCATGCAGTAGTAGGCCACCAGGATGATGACCAATTTAGGAGAACCTTTCCCTTTATCTCTGTCCCCCATCTCCTTCCTTCCTTCCCTCCATCCTTTCTTTCCTTCCTGCTTCCTTCCTTCCCTCTCCTCCAGTACAACAGTTCTTACCATCGTTATTCCTTCTCTGGAAGCTCTGCTTCGTGCAGTAGTAGACCACCAGGATGATGACCACCGTTAAGAAAACATCTCCGATCACCACACCAACCAGAGTGGTTGTATCAATATGGTAACAGTCCCCGCAGGAAGATTCTGCAAAACAGAAAGAGGCGATGGGGTCACGTTTGAACTGGAAAGTTCTTCCTACTTGAATATTCGCTGTCTCTAAGGTATGCAAAAACTCCTCAGTCCCGTACAGGGGTGGACTGACAACTCATGGGGCCCCCGGGCAATAGGGGATCATGGGGCCCCTGTGTCCTCTCCCACGCCCAAAAAAGCCTATGAAACAGCCAATAAAAGGTACCAGGGGCATCTCATGGGGCCCCCTTACTGACCCCGGGCCCTCGGGCAGTGCCCGAGTGCTCGAATGGTCAGTCCGCCCCTGATCCCGTATCGTCTCATCATTCAGAATGGTGGGCCTTCATGTGAAGAATGGACCACCCAACACCAAAGAGGAATAGACAAAGTAACTGACACGGCATTGGCAACCTCAGGAGTAGATCCATCTATGGGACAGCGGGCCAAAAATGATAACATTTATTTATTCAACAATCTCATTGTGTTGAGGAGGCAGAGCCTGTACATGTGATGGCAAAGCACATCTGCCCCCCATGAACATTTATAATTACAAATATTATGATGAAAACGAGATCTTTAAAATATTAGAAAACAACTCCAAGTACTTTTTTGGAAATTGTCCTCTTGGAGGCATTAAAAAAATTAAAAAGCAGCTTTCTGCCACTAGGTGTCCTCAGTCTTTCAGGATGAATGAATCCCGGTGTCATTCCACCAGGATTGCGATGACACTTGGTGACACCCCCTCCGACGATCCCCGCAGGATGGATCGGATCTGCTGATTGAGCATAATGGGTCAGAGTCCGATCCATTATGCTCCCCAATCCGCAGATCTGATCCATCCTGCGGGGATCGTCGGCTTTCTTTACAACTTACCAATTCGTGGAGCGGGTCCGGTGTCACCCCGTATAGGTTGCACGCCGACGATCCCCGCAGGATGGATGGGATCTGCGGATTGGGGAGCATAATGGATCGGACTCCGATCCATTATGCTCAATCAGCAGATCCAATCCATCCTGCGGGGATCGTCGGCTTGCTTTACAATTTACCTTTTCGTGGAGCAGGTCCGGTGTCACCTCGTGCGGTAGGTGTCACCCGGTGCGGCGCGCACCCCCCGCACCTGCCTAGGGACACCCCTGGACTGGCATAATCAAGGCTTTGGACATCTTTTCATATCCTTTTCCATCTTTTTAAAATTCCATTACCTTGTTCCGCAGGTCTTTTGTCGGTTCTTTTCTGCTCCCCATGGCTCAGTATCTAGCCTGCTCAGTGCATCCACGTGAGAGCGAACAAACTCACTGACTATTTATACACTGACACTAATTTATAAAGCCACATATGTGGGAAATCACCCTTTGATTGCCATTATAACCCGTGTGTGGCCCCTTGTTTGTCTGTGCCAAGGCCAAACATTCCAGGGGGCGGAGACGTCTGATCGGGGGGGCGGAGACTTTGATCCAGGCCTTTTGGGGGATTTCTGTTATCATTAGGATTTAAAAAGGAGCCGAACGACTATGTGATAATAAATGGCTTCATATCATCACCATCCTTCAATAAAAGACAGTTTTTTTTGGTACGATCAATCAGATTTTCAATATAAATGCCAAAATATCACCATTTCTGCCCCGGGGGAGGCAAACATTTGACCACAACTGTATCAGTTACAGGGGGTGAGACAAACCATCTACCACTGACAGGGGGGCTTACAATGATCAGCTTTTATTTATTTAAGTAACACCTTTATCCCAAAAGGGAAGAAAAAACTGTAACCGATTATAAAGCGTGAACTGAAGTTTGGCTTCAATTTGTTAGTGTATGTAAATCTGCTAGTGCATCTAACATCTGGACACTGACAATGCTGCTGTCCAAAGGTGCCCCCTGTGCTCCCTCATTCAGAGTGGAGGCGCTCTAACACAGGAGGTGTGTTACCGGCCAGATCACCAGGTGAAAACAGAGGGGAAAAGGCCAAAGAAAAGAAAACGAATGCAGCCGCCACCACTGGTGATTGGTAAGCTGTGATATATGACGTTTCTGGTTTGAGGTTTAATACCGCTTTGATTATCTTGTGCGAGGACAAGGACTGAAATGTACAAAGGGCATCGGAGGATCCCTACTTTCCTGGGGTGCAGACAATAAAACCCGCAGTGACAGCAATCCTTCGTATGTTCCTCATCATTATTATGTTCATAAAAGTTTATCAAACACTCTTCTTGTTGTTGTCGTTTTATTTCTTTTCCAAACTCAGAACTATTTACTTCCCCAAACGATGGACTTCAAGACTACAAAAAGCAGAACCATCCAAATGTATATATTGAAAAGACAGAAGCTGTGGCGTCCAAATCACTGGCCAGGGAAGGCGGTCGGGAATTTATTATTAATTTCTAAATATTTTTCTCGGGTTGTCTGTGAGCTTCCTGTATTGTTCAGGAAGAGAAAGGTGAAATACACAAAGGACCACCAGCCACGGACCTCCAAGTCATTAATATAATAATATAATATAATATGATATAATACGATATAATGTAATATAATTTAACCCCTTCCATAGCGGGCACTTCTACCCCCTTCCCCCCCCCAGGCCACTTTTCAGGTTTCAGCGCTCTCACACTTTCAATGACAATTGCGCGGTCATACAACCTTGTACCCAAACTAAAATTTTATCATTTTCTTCGCACAACTAGAGCTTTCTTTTGGTGGTATTTAATCACCGCTGGGGTTTTTATTTTTTGCTAAATTAACAAAAAAAGACCAAAAATTTTGAAAAAAAACCAAGTTTTTCTTTGTTTCTGTTATAAAAGTTTACAAATAAATAATTATTCTTCATAAATTTAGGCCGAGATGTATTCTGCTCCATGACTTTGGTGACAATAACCCAAATTAGGATGTATTATTTAGTTTGTAGGAAAGTTATAGAGTTCACAAACTATGGGATAGATCTGAATATTGATCAATCCTGAAGTACTGACGGCCAATCTAATTTCTTGTGGTCCAAGAATGTCAGAACAGTACAGATATCCCCCAAATGTCAGGACAGTACAGATATCCCCCAAATGTCAGGACAGTACAGATATCCCCCAAATGTCAGGATGGTACAGATATCCCCCAAATGTCAGGACAGTACAGATATCCCCCAAATGTCAGGATGGTACAGATATCCCCCAAATGTCAGGACGGTACAGATATCCCCCAAATGTCAGGACAGTACAGATATCCCCCAAATGTCAGGACAGTACAGATATCCCCCAAATGTCAGGACGGTACAGATATCCCCCAAATGTCAGGACGGTACAGATATCCCCCAAATGTCAAGACAGTACAGATATCCCCCAAATGTCAGAACGGTACAAATCCCCCCCAAATGTCAGGACAGTACAGATATCCCCCAAATGTCAGGATGGTACAGATATCCCCCAAATGTCAGGACGGTACAGATATCCCCCAAATGTCAAGACAGTACAGATATCCCCCAAATGTCAGAACGGTACAAATCCCCCCCAAATGTCAGGACAGTACAGATATCCCCCAAATGTCAGGATGGTACAGATATCCCCCAAATGTCAGGACGGTACAGATGTCCCCCAAATGTCAGGACGGTACAGACATCTCCCAAATGTCAGGACAGTACAGATATCCCCCAAATGTCAGGACGGTACAGATATCCCCCAAATGTCAGAACAGTACAGATATCCCCCAAATGTCAGGACAGTACAGATATCCCCCAAATGTCAGAACAGTACAGATATCCCCCAAATGTCAGGACGGTACAGATATCCCCCAAATGTCAGGACAGTACAGATATCCCCCAAATGTCAGGACAGTACAGATATCCCCCAAATGTCAGGACAGTACAGACATCTCCCAAATGTCAGGACAGTACAGATATCCCCCAAATGTCAGGACGGTACAGATATCCCCCAAATGTCAGAACAGTACAGATATCCCCCAAATGTCAGGACAGGACAGATATCCCCCAAATGTCAGAACGGTACAGATATCCCCCAAATGTCAGAACAGTACAGATATCCCCCAAATGTCAGGACGGTACAGATATCCCCCAAATGTCAGAACAGTACAGATATCCCCCAAATGTCAGGACAGTACAGATATCCCCCAAATGACCCCTTTTTGCAGAGTAGACAGTCCGATGTACCTCATAAGAGGAATGGCGAGTTTTTTGAAGTTGTATCTTTTTTGTCATAATTTTTCGGAAAATGAAAAAATTAAAAAAATTATTTTCACTATTTTTTTTACATACTGTCACCAGTGCAGTACAGAGTCATCATATAACTGGCATGGTGGTGATCAGGGACACGGACTGGTGACAGTATGAAAAAAAAAATATATATATTATTTTTATTTTTTTATTTTTTTTTATTATTTTTAATTTTTTATTACATTTTTTTTTATTTTTTTTAAGATTTTTTTTCATATTTCACTATGACCAAAGTAGTACAATGTTACCATAGTAACATTGTACTACTTTGGGGAAGTGATCAGTAATTTTTTTTTTTTTTTACACAACTTGCTTATAGCAAAGAATTACTTGCATTACTTGCAAGCATTTACCTGAATGACATCGATTCATTCAGGGGGTTTTTTGGTTTTTTTTTGTGCTTAGCTGTGATTTGGCCACAGCTAATCACATGACATGTGCATGTGACCTGCTGTGACCATTCACAGCTAGGCACTAGTATACAATGGATGGCATGAATGAAGCCATCCATTGTATACAACTGTCATGTGACCTGCTGTGATTAGTCACAGCAGGTCACATGGTATCGGCAACGGGGCCGATACTCAGATCTGTCATCGGCCGTGTCTGAGGTACACAGCCGGTGACAGATCGCGCCGCTGCGTGGCTCTGCACCCGCGCGACCTGCGCATGTGCGGGAGGACGTCAAATGGCGTACACCCCCAGAAGGCTAATGCATTTTTGCGGCCGCCAAACGGCTATAGGCCGGGCGTCAAATGGATAATATAATACAATATAATATAAGAAAGGCGAAATATATTAACCACTTCCCGGCCGGCCCATGTATATAAAAGGCCGGAGGGTGGCAGTGCAGGGGCGGGTTGCCATTCACCCACCATATTGGACTGTGCGCGCTCCCTGGGAGCACGCAGCACCGCGATCCGGTGCCTGCTGTGTCCGATCGTTGTACGGGACCTCTGTGTGAGGTCCCGATCATGTGATCCCTGATTGGCCAATCAGTGATCACATTAATACAAGTAAGCAAGGTGTCACTTCTGACATCATTGCTTACTACGTGTGAAATCTGTGAATGATCACAGAGATCACATGGTACAGGGCCATTCACAACAGACTTGTACCATGTGACAAGCTGTGACCAATTACAGCTCTCACAGCAAGAATGCAGCCAGAGAGAATGAGGAATGATTGCTTTTACAGCCGTTATGGGTGTACAAAGCAATCAGTGTAAAAAAAAAAATATATATCTTCATCACCCCCCACAAGTAGTACAGTGTCACCATGGTGACACTGTAATGGTAGGATGACAGTATGTTCAAAAAAACATAAATAATAATATAAAAAAAAAAATAAAAATGTAAAAAAACATTTTTTAAAAATTATAATTTTTGGTTAGAAACTAATTTGTTTTTTTTTGTTTTTTTTTTTACTAAAAAGATAACTGAATCAATGTTGGCCAAGATTTATGAAGAAATATTATTTATTTGCAAAATTTTATAAGAAAAACACTTCAAAATTTTCGGACTTTTTCATTTATATAGCAAAAAAATAAAACTCCCAGCGGTGAATAAATAGCACCAAAAAAAAAGCTTTATCTGTCTCAAAAAAATGGTAAAAAATTCATATGGGTACAGTGTTGCATGACCGCGCAATTGTCATTCAAAGTGTGACGGCGCTGAAAGCTGAAAATTGGCCTGGACAGGTGAAAGTGTTTGGACTTGACGTGGTTAATAATATAAGAACCCAGGCTTGTCATAGTCACTTCATCCCGGGATCACACAGAAGCGGTGCGGGAAACTGCATGTGGGATCACACAGAAGCGGTGCGGGAAACTGCATGTGGGATCACACAGAAGCGGTGCGGGAAACTGCATGTGGGATCACACAGAAGCGGTGCGGGAAACTGCATGTGGGATCACACAGAAGCGGTGCGGGAAACTGCATGTGGGATCACACAGAAGCGGTGCGGGAAACTGCATGTGGGATCACACAGAAGCGGTGCGGGAAACTGCATGTGGGATCACACAGAAGCGGTGCGGGAAACTGCATGTGGGATCACACAGAAGCGGTGCAGGAAACTGCATGTGGGATCACACAGAAGCGGTGCGGGAAACTGCATGCCATTCTTTGCAGTGTGATTTGATTCATTTTGTATGGGTTCAAATTGCACTGCAAAGGTATCGGAACTCCGGTATCAGCAAGTACTTGACCGAAAGTATCGGTACTCACCCGTAAAAAAAACGATATTTGTGCAACCATAATATATATACACGGCTCAAAAAAATGAAAGGAAGACTCTGAACACCCATCAGATCTCAATTTGGAGGAATCTCCTGCTGGATCTCTATACTGACATGGACGGGGGATGGGTGAGGAACGTAAAGACGCCCCATCGTTGGATGGAAATGAAAATGATCGACCTACAGAGGACTGAATCCAAAGACATCCCGAAAATCAAAGTGAAGAAATGATGCAGCAGGCGAGTCCATGTTGGTGAAATGTCATTGCAGCAACTCAGAATGGTCCTCAGTAGTCTGTGTGGCCCCCACGTGCTTGTATGCATGCCTGACAACGTCGGGGGGGAGGCTCCTAAAGAGACCACGGATGGTGTCCTGGGGGATTTCCTCCCAGATCTGGACCATCACTGAGCTCCTGGACAGTCTGAGGTGAAACCTGGCGGCGTCGGATGGACAGAAACATGACATCCCAGAGGGGTTCTATTGGATTTAGGTCAGGAGAGCGTGGGGGCCATTCAATGGTATCAATTCCTTCATCCTCCAGGAACTGCCTGCATACTCTCCCCACATGAGGCCGGGCATTGTCTGCACCAGGAGGAACCCAGGACCCACCGCACCAGGAGGAACCCAGGACCCATTGCACCAGGAGGAACCCAGGACCCATTGCACCAGGAGGAACCCAGGACCCACGGCACCAGGAGGAACCCAGGACTCACTGCACCAGGAGGAACCCAGGACCCACGGCACCAGGAGGATCCCAGGACCCACGGCACCAGGAGGAACCCAGGACCCACGGCACCAGGAGGAACCCAGGACCCACCGCACCAGGAGGAACCCAGGACCCACCGCACCAGGAGGAACCCAGGACACACCAGGAGGAACCCAGGACCCATTGCACCAGGACGAACCTAGGACCCACTGCACCAGGAGGAACCCAGGACCCACCGCACCAGGAGGAACCCAGGACCCACTGCACCAGGAGGAACCCAGGACCCACTGCACCAGGAGGAACCTAGGACCCACCGCACCAGGAGGAACCCAGGACCCACTGCACCAGGAGGAACCCAGGACCCACTGCACCAGTGTAGGGTCTGACAATGGGTCCAAGGATTTCATCCCCATACCTAATGGCAGTCAGGGGGCCATTGTCTAGCCTGTAGAGGTCTGTGTGTCCCTCCATGGAGATGCCTCCCCAGACCATCACTGACCCACCACCACAACGGTAATGCTGAACCATGTTACAGGCAGCAGAACGTTCTCCACGGCTTCTCCAGACCCTTTCATGTCTGTCACATGTGCTCAGGGGGAACCTGCTCTCATCTGTGGAAAGCACAGGGTGCCAGTGGTGGACCTGCCAATTCTGGGGTTCAATGGCAAATGCCAATCCAGCTCTATGGTACCAGGCAGTGAGCACAGGGCCCACTAGAGGACGTCGGGCCCTCAGGCCACCCTCATGAAGTCTGTTTCTGATTGTTTGGTCAGAGACCTTCACACCAGTGGCCTGCTGGAGGTCATTTTGTAGGGCTCTGGCAGGGCTCCTCCTGTTCCTCCTTCACAAAGGAGCAGATACCGGTCCTGCTGATGGGTTAAGGACCTTCTACGGCCCTGTCCAGCCCTCCTAGAGGAACTGCCTGTCTCCTGGAATCTCCTCCATGCTCTTGTATCCTGGAATCTCCTCCATGCTCTTGTCTCCTGGAATCTCCTCCATGCTCTTGTCTCCTGGAATCTCCTCCATGCTCTCGTCTCCTGGAATCTCCTCCATGCTCTTGTCTCCTGGAATCTCCTCCATGCTCTTGTCTCCTGGAATCTCCTCCATGCTCTTGTCTCCTGGAATCTCCTCCGTGCTCTTCTCTCCTGGAATCTCCTCCATGCTCTTGTCTCCTGGAACCTCCTCCATGCTCTTGAGACTGTGCTGGGAGACACAGCAAACCTTCTGGCAATGGCACGTATTGATGAGCCATCCTGGAGGAGTTGGACTGCCTGTGCAACCTCTGTAGGGTCCAGGTATGGCCTCATACTACCAGTAGTGACACTGACCCGAGCCAAATGCAAAACTAGTGAGAGACAGTCAGAGAAGATGAGGCGGGAAACAAATGTCACCTGTAAAACCATTCCTGTTTTGGGGGTCGTCTCATTGTTGCCCATCTAGTGCACCTGTTGTTCATTTCATGAACACCAAAGTGATACAATGTAGCGCAGAGAACAGGGAGATCCTTCCACGCTACACAACTGATACAAACGTTTCCTATAACAAGGTTGCAGATACAGATAACGGGAGGCAGTGATTGGTTTACCTGCGTCAGACGCGGCTGCAAATCCTGAGGAAGAGAGAAAGAGAAAACGTGAGAAACGGCAGATATTATCTTCATAATCCAATGAGGGCGGAGCAGAGCGGAGATCTCTGCATGTCATTGGACTGAGGACTAGGTGGGCGGGGTAATACACTGCAGCCTATGAGAGAACAGAGAGTAGCTGAGATCAGATTACATGCAGCCTGTTCATTCTGGGCTTCTCTCTTTTTGGTGTATATATATATATTTTTTTTTTTCCCCTCAATTTTTTTTAATAAATATAATCATTATATATAACTGTACAATATCATATATAATATATATAATGGGGTTTTTTTATGACCCTGCAAGCTATCAGGGAAGGGGCACGGCGTTCAAATTACATGTACATGCAGCCTGTTCATTCTGAGGTTCTCTCTTTTTGGTGTTTGTGTATATATATATATATATATATATATATTTTTTTTTTTTTTTTTTTTTTTTTAAATAAATATAATCATCATATATAACTGTACAATATTATATATAATATATATAATGTTTTTTTTTTTTCATGACCCTGCATTACACTGAGAGCTAGCAGGTAAGGGGTACGGCGTTCAAATTACATGTACATGCAGCCTGTTCATTCTGGTCCTCTCTTTCCATTTTAGTATATGTTAGTATATGTTGATTTATATTATATATATATATTTATATAAATGTTTCTGTGGCAATGAGACTGCAGTATTATACTGTGATAAGATGTACAGAGGGACACTGGGGGTCAGATTACATGCATCCTGTTCATTCTGAGCTTCTGTCTCTTTTTTTTGGTGTATGCCAATAAAAGCTGATTTATATACCTGTATTTTCCACAACTGAAAAAATGATATATAAATAAATGGGCGGGGGGGGGGGTTGGAGGTTTTTTTTGTCAATGAAACGGCAGTATGTGATAAGGAGAGAGGCAGCAGGGAGGGGCTTCAGCATATTATATGCAGAATGTTTATTCTGAGCCCCGCATTCACTGTATCCGCTCTCCCCGGACCCCGCATTCACTATATCCGCTCTCCCCGGACCCCGCATTCACTATATCCGCTCTCCCCGGGCCCCGCATTCACTGTATCCTCTCTCCCCGGACCCCGCATTCACTATATCCGCTCTCCCCGGACCCCGCATTCACTATATCTGCTCTCCCCGAACCCCGCATTCACTATATCCAGACCACGCATTCACTATATCCGCTCTCCCCGTACCCCGCATTCACTATATCCGCTCTCCCCGGACCCCGCATTCACTATATCCGCTCTCCCCGGACCCCGCATTCACTATATCCGCTCTCCCCGGACCCCGCGTTCACTATATCCGGTCTCCCCGGACCCCGCGTTCACTATATCCGCTCTCCCCGGACCCCGCGTTCACTATATCCACTCTCCCCAGACCCCGCGTTCACTATATCCGCTCTCCCTGGACCCCGCGTTCACTATATCCGGTCTCCCCGGACCCCGCATTCACTATATCCGCTCTCCCCGGACCCCGCATTCACTATATCCGCTCTCCCCGAACCCCGCATTCACTATATCCGCTCTCCCCGGACCCCGCAGTCACTATATCCGCTCTCCCCGGACCCCGCAGTCACTATATCCGCTCTCCCCGGACCCCACGTTCACTATATCCGCTCTCCCCGGACCCCGCGTTCACTATATCCGGTCTCCCCGGACCCCGCATTCACTATATCAGGTCTCCCCGGACCCCGCGTTCACTATATCCGCTCTCCCCGGACCCCGCGTTCACTATATCCGCTCTCTCCGGACCCCGCGTTCACTATATCCGCTCTCCCCGGACCCCGCGTTCACTATATCCGCTCTCCCCGGACCCCGCGTTCACTATATCCGCTCTCCCCGGACCCCGCATTCACTATATCCGCTCTCCCCGGACCCCACGTTCACTATATCCGCTCTCCCCGGACCCCGCATTCACTATATCCGCTCTCCCCGGACCCCGCATTCACTATATCCGCTCTCCCCGGACCCCGCATTCACTATATCCGCTCTCCCCGGACCCCGCATTCACTATATCCGCTCTCCCCGGACCCCGCATTCACTATATCCGCTCTCCCCGGACCCCGCATTCACTATATCCGCTCTCCCCGGACCCCGCATTCACTATATCCGCTCTCCCCGGACCCCGCATTCACTATATCCGCTCTCCCCGAACCCCGCATTCACTATATCCGCTCTCCCCGGACCCCGCAGTCACTATATCCGCTCTCCCCGGACCCCGCATTCACTATATCCGCTCTCCCCGGACCCCGCAGTCACTATATCCGCTCTCCCCGGACCCCTCATTCACTATATCCGCTCTCCCCGGACCCCGCATTCACTATATCCGCTCTCCCCGGACCCCGCATTCACTATATTCGCTCTCCCCGGACCCCGCATTCACTATATCCTCTCTCCCCAGACCGCGCATTCACTATATCCGGTCTCCCCGGACCCCGCATTCACTATATCCTCTCTCCCCAGACCCCGCATTCACTATATCCGCTCTCCCCGGACCCCGCATTCACTATATCCGGTCTCCCCGGACCCCGCATTCACTATATCCGCTCTCCCCGGACCCCGCATTCACTATATCCGCTCTCCCCGGACCCCGCATTCACTATATCCGCTCTCCCCGGACCCCGCATTCACTATATCCGGTCTCCCCGGACCCCGCATTCACTATATCCGGTCTCCCCGGACCCCGCATTCACTATATCCGCTCTCCCCGGACCCCGCATTCACTATATCCGCTCTCCCCGGACCCCGCATTCACTATATCCTCTCTCCCCAGACCCCGCATTCCCTATAGCGCTCTCCCAGGACCCCGCATTCACTATATCCGCTCTCCCCGGGCCCCGCATTCACTGTATCCTCTCTCCCCGGACCCCGCATTCACTATATCCGCTCTCCCCGGACCCCGCATTCACTATATCTGCTCTCCCCGAACCCCGCATTCACTATATCCAGACCCCGCATTCACTATATCCGCTCTCCCCGGACCCCGCATTCACTATATCCGCTCTCCCCGGACCCCACATTCACTATATCCGCTCTCCCCGGACCCCGCGTTCACTATATCCGCTCTCCCCGGACCCCGCGTTCACTATATCCGCTCTCCCCGGACCCCGCATTCACTATATCCGCTCTCCCCGGACCCCGCAGTCACTATATCCGCTCTCCCCGGACCCCGCATTCACTATATCCGCTCTCCCCGGACCCCGCATTCACTATATCCGCTCTCCCCGGACCCCGCAGTCACTATATCCGCTCTCCCCGGACCCCGCAGTCACTATATCCGCTCTCCCCGGACCCCGCATTCACTATATCCGCTCTCCCCGGACCCCGCAGTCACTATATCCGCTCTCCCCGGACCCCTCATTCACTATATCCGCTCTCCCCGGACCCCGCATTCACTATATCCGCTCTCCCCGGACCCCGCATTCACTATATCCGCTCTCCCCGGACCCCGCATTCACTATATCCTCTCTCCCCAGACCCCGCATTCACTATATCCGGTCTCCCCGGACCCCTCATTCACTATATCCGCTCTCCCCGGACCCCGCATTCACTATATCCGGTCTCCCTGGACCCCGCATTCACTATATCCGCTCTCCCCGGACCCCGCATTCACTATATCCGCTCTCCCCGGACCCCGCATTCACTATATCCGCTCTCCCCGGACCCCGCATTCACTATATCCGGTCTCCCCGGACCCCGCATTCACTATATCTGGTCTCCCCGGACCCCGCATTCACTATATCCGCTCTCCCCGGACCCCGCATTCACTATATCCGCTCTCCCCGGACCCCGCATTCACTATATCTGCTCTCCCCGAACCCCGCATTCACTATATCCAGACCCCGCATTCACTATATCCGCTCTCCCCGGACCCCGCATTCACTATATCCGCTCTCCCCGGACCCCGCATTCACTATATCCGCTCTCCCCGGACCCCGCGTTCACTATATCCGGTCTCCCCGGACCCCGCGTTCACTATATCCGCTCTCCCCGGACCCCGCATTCACTATATCCGGTCTCCCTGGACCCCTCATTCACTATATCCGCTCTCCCCGGACCCCGCATTCACTATATCCGCTCTCCCCGGACCCCGCATTCACTATATTCGCTCTCCCCGGACCCCGCATTCACTATATCCTCTCTCCCCAGACCCCGCATTCACTATATCCGGTCTCCCCGGACCCCTCATTCACTATATCCGCTCTCCCCGGACCCCGCATTCACTATATCCGGTCTCCCTGGACCCCGCATTCACTATATCCGCTCTCCCCGGACCCCGCATTCACTATATCCGCTCTCCCCGGACCCCGCATTCACTATATCCGCTCTCCCCGGACCCCGCATTCACTATATCCGGTCTCCCCGGACCCCGCATTCACTATATCCGCTCTCCCCGGACCCTGCATTCACTATATCCGCTCTCCCCGGACCCCGCATTCACTATATCCGCTCTCCCCGGACCCCGCATTCACTATATCTGCTCTCCCCGAACCCCGCATTCACTATATCCAGACCCCGCATTCACTATATCCGCTCTCCCCGGACCCCGCATTCACTATATCCGCTCTCCCCGGACCCCGCATTCACTATATCCGCTCTCCCCGGACCCCGCATTCACTATATCCGCTCTCCCCGGACCCCGCGTTCACTATATCCGGTCTCCCCGGACCCCGCGTTCACTATATCCGCTCTCCCCGGACCCCGCGTTCACTATATCCGCTCTCCCCAGACCCCGCGTTCACTATATCCGCTCTCCCCGGACCCCGCGTTCACTATATCCGCTCTCCCCGGACCCCGCATTCACTATATCCGCTCTCCCCGGACCCCGCATTCACTATATCCGCTCTCCCCGGACCCCGCAGTCACTATATCCGCTCTCCCCGGACCCCGCAGTCACTATATCCGCTCTCCCCGGACCCCACGTTCACTATATCCGCTCTCCCCGGACCTCGCGTTCACTATATCCGGTCTCCCCGGACCCCGCATTCACTATATCAGGTCTCCCCGGACCCCGCGTTCACTATATCCGCTCTCCCCGGACCCCGCGTTCACTATATCCGCTCTCTCCGGACCCCGCATTCACTATATCCGCTCTCCCCGGACCCCGCGTTCACTATATCCGCTCTCCCCGGACCCCGCGTTCACTATATCCGCTCTCCCCGGACCCCGCATTCACTATATCCGCTCTCCCCGAACCCCGCATTCACTATATCCGCTCTCCCCGGACCCCGCATTCACTATATCCGCTCTCCCCGGACCCCGCGTTCACTATATCCGCTCTCCCCGGACCCCGCGTTTACTATATCCGGTCTCCCCGGACCCCGCGTTCACTATATCCGCTCTCCCCGGACCCCGCGTTCACTATATCCGCTCTCCCCGGACCCCGCGTTCACTATATCCGCTCTCCCCGGACCCCACATTCACTATATCCGCTCTCTCCGGACCCCGCATTCACTATATCCGCTCTCCCCGGACCCCGCATTCACTATATCCGCTCTCCCCGGACCCCGCATTCACTATATCCGCTCTCCCCGGACCCCGCAGTCACTATATCCGCTCTCCCCGGACCCCGCATTCACTATATCCGCTCTCCCCGGACCCCGCAGTCACTATATCCGCTCTCCCCGGACCCCTCATTCACTATATCCGCTCTCCCCGGACCCCGCATTCACTATATCCGCTCTCCCCGGACCCCGCATTCACTATATCCTCTCTCCCCAGACCCCGCATTCACTATATCCGCTCTCCCCGGACCCCTCATTCACTATATCCGCTCTCCCCGGACCCCGCATTCACTATATCCTCTCTCCCCAGACCCCGCATTCACTATATCCGCTCTCCCCGGACCCCTCATTCACTATATCCGCTCTCCCCGGACCCCGCATTCACTATATCCGCTCTCCCCGGACCCCGCATTCACTATATCCGCTCTCCCCGGACCCCGCATTCACTATATCCGGTCTCCCCGGACCCCGCATTCACTATATCTGGTCTCCCCGGACCCCGCATTCACTATATCCGGTCTCCCCGGACCCCGCATTCACTATATCCGCTCTCCCCGGACCCCGCATTCACTATATCCGCTCTCCCCGGACCCCGCGTTCACTATATCCGCTCTCCCCGGACCCCGCGTTCACTATATCCGCTCTCCCCGGACCCCGCATTCACTATATCCGCTCTCCCCGGACCCCGCATTCACTATATCCGGTCTCCCCGGACCCCGCATTCACTATATCCGCTCTCCCCAGACCCCGCATTCACTATATCTGCTCTCCCCGGACCCCGCATTCACTATATCTGGTCTCCCCAGACCCCGCATTCACTATATCTGGTCTCCCCGGACCCCGCATTCACTATATCCGGTCTCCCCGGACCCCGCATTCACTATATCCGGTCTCCCCGGACCCCGCATTCACTATATCCGCTCTCCCCGGACCCCGCATTCACTATATCCGCTCTCCCCGGACCCCGCAGTCACTATATCCGCTCTCCCCGGACCCCGCAGTCACTATATCCGCTCTCCCCGGACCCCGCGTTCACTATATCCGCTCTCCCAGGACCCCGCGTTCACTATATCCGGTCTCCCCGGACCCCGCGTTCACTATATCCGGTCTCCCCGGACCCCGCGTTCACTATATCCGGTCTCCCCGGACCCCTCATTCACTATATCCGCTCTCCCCGGACCCCGCATTCACTATATCCGCTCTCCCCGGACCCCGCATTCACTATATCCGCTCTCCCCGGACCCCGCATTCACTATATCCTCTCTCCCCGGACCCCGCATTCACTATATCCGGTCTCCCCGGACCCCTCATTCACTATATCCGCTCTCCCCGGACCCCGCATTCACTATATCCGGTCTCCCCGGACCCCGCATTCACTATATCCGCTCTCCCCGGACCCCGCATTCACTATATCCGCTCTCCCCGGACCCCGCATTCACTATATTCGCTCTCCCCGGACCCCGCATTCACTATATCCTCTCTCCCCGGACCCCGCATTCACTATATCCGGTCTCCCCGGACCCCTCATTCACTATATCCGCTCTCCCCGGACCCCGCATTCACTATATCCGGTCTCCCCGGACCCCGCATTCACTATATCCGCTCTCCCCGGACCCCGCATTCACTATATCCGCTCTCCCCGGACCCCGCATTCACTATATCCGCTCTCCCCGGACCCCGCATTCACTATATCCGGTCTCCCCGGACCCCGCATTCACTATATCCGGTCTCCCCGGACCCCGCATTCACTATATCCGGTCTCCCCGGACCCCGCATTCACTATATCCGGTCTCCCCGGACCCCGCATTCACTATATCCGGTCTCCCCGGACCCCGCATTCACTATATCCGGTCTCCCCGGACCCCGCATTCACTATATCCGGTCTCCCCGGACCCCGCATTCACTATATCCGGTCTCCCCGGACCCCGCATTCACTATATCCGGTCTCCCCGGACCCCGCATTCACTATATCCGGTCTCCCCGGACCCCGCATTCACTATATCCGCTCTCCCCGGACCCCGCATTCACTATATCCGGTCTCCCCGGACCCCGCATTCACTATATCCGGTCTCCCCGGACCCCGCATTCACTATATCCGCTCTCCCCGGACCCCGCATTCACTATATCCGGTCTCCCCGGACCCCGCATTCACTATATCCGCTCTCCCCGGACCCCGCATTCACTATATCCGCTCTCCCCGGACCCCGCATTCACTATATCCGGTCTCCCCGGACCCCGCATTCACTATATCCGCTCTCCCCGGACCCCGCATTCACTATATCCGCTCTCCCCGGACCCCGCATTCACTATATCCGCTCTCCCCAGACCCCGCATTCCCTATATCCGCTCTCCCCGGACCGCGCATTCACTATATCCGGTCTCCCCGGACCCCGCATTCACTATATCCGGTCTCCCCGGACCCCGCATTCACTATATCCGCTCTCCCCGGACCCCGCATTCACTATATCCGGTCTCCCCGGACCCCGCATTCACTATATCCGCTCTCCCCGGACCCCGCATTCACTATTTCCGCTCATAATGGGCTCAGCGGGTGTACAGACTCGGGAACTCAGCACAGGGATGGTGGGACAGCACAGAAATCTCCCCTCAGACATACAAGAGACTGTCAGGTGGGGGAATTTTCCAGCGTTGGGTGGGGTGGACAGACACCATTGGAAAGTCGCTCTCCTGGTGAAGATCGCCCCGATTGCCTCCATGCGGCCGGTCACATCCCCTTTGCGAGTTTGCGAAAATCCGGCGTCACCTCCCCTCCCCCCTCTCCCCTCTTGCGGAATGGCCGGAGTGGAGATCTGGGGCTCCTTCCTCCATATTGCAGTGATGGTGTCACTCTTACCCCAGGGCAGCCACAAGAGGAAGGCCGGGACGATGTGCCTCGCCATGTCGATCATTTTGTCACTTCGTTCGCTGAGAAGTCGCTGTGCTGGGGGGTCCGCACCTTCTGCCGTGTATTGTGCACCAGACAGGATGTCAAATGTGGTTTTGTCTTCCCCTCACCGCCGAGACGGAGGGGAACTAGGAAAATGTAACGCAGCGCCCTCGCCGCCTACAGACTGCCCTCTTCTGCGATACATCGCTACAAGATCGCTACAGAGTCGCTACAGAGTCGCTACAAGATCACTACAGGATCGCTACAAGATCGCTACAGAGCCGCTACAGAGTCGCTACAAGATCACTACAGGATCGCTACAGAGTTGCTACAAGATTGCTACAGGATCGCTACAAGATCGCTACAGAGCCGCTACAGAGTCGCTACAAGATCACTACAGGATCGCTACAGAGTCGCTACAAGATCACTACAGGATCGCTACAGAGTCGCTACAAGATCACTACAGGATCGCTACAGAGTCGCTACAAGATCACTACAGGATCGCTACAGAGTCGCTACAAGATTGCTACAGGATCGCTACAAGATCACTACAGGATCGCTACAGAGTCGCTACAAGATCACTACAGGATCGCTACAGGATCACTACAGAGTCGCTACAAGATCGCTACAGGATCACTACAGGATCGCTACAAGATCACTACAGAGTCGCTACAGGATCGCTACAAGATCACTACAGAATCGCTACAGAGCCGCTACAGAGTCGCTACAAGATCACTACAGGATCGCTACAAGATCACTACAGGATCGCTACAAGATCACTACAGGATCGCTACAGAGTCGCTACAGAGTCGCTACAAGATCACTACAATATCACTACAGGATCGCTACAAGATCACTACAGAGTCGCTACAGGATCGCTACAATATCACTACAGGATCGCTACAGGATCGCTACAGAGTCGCTACAAGATCACTACAGGATCGCTGCAGAGTCGCTATAGGATCGCTACAGGATCGCTACAGAGTCGCTACAAGATCACTACAGGATCGCTACAGAGTCGCTACAAGATCACTACAGGATCGCTACAGAGTCGCTACAAGATCGCTACAGGATCGCTACAAGATCACTACAGGATCGCTACAGAGTCGCTACAAGATCGCTACAGGATCGCTACAGAGTCGCTACAAGATCGCTACAGGATCGCTACAGAGTCACTACAAGATCACTACAGGATCGCTACAGAGTCGCTACAAGATCGCTACAGGATCGCTACAGAGTCGCTACAAGATCACTACAGGATCGCTACAGAGTCGCTACAAGATCACTACAGGATCGCTACAGAGTCGCTACAAGATCATTACAGGATCGCTACAGAGTCGCTACAAGATTGCTACAGGATCGCTACAGAGTCGCTACAAGATCGCTACAGAGTCGCTACAAGATCACTACAGGATTGCTACAGAGTCGCTATAGGATCGCTACAGGATCGCTACAGAGTCGCTACAAGATTGCTACAGGATCGCTACAGGATCACTACAGGATCGCTACAGAGCCGCTACAAGATCACTACAGGATCGCTACAGAGTCGCTATAAGATCACTACAGGATCGCTACAAGATCACTACAGAGTTGCTACAAGATCACTACAGGATCGCTACAGAGCCGCTACAAGATCACTACAGGTTACAGAGTCGCTACAAGATTGCTACAGGATCGCTACAAGATCACTACAGGATCGCTACAAGATCACTACAAGATCGCTACAGGATTGCTACAGAGTCGCTACAAGATCACTACAGGATCGCTACAGAGTCGCTACAAGATCGCTACAGGATCGCTACAAGATCGCTACAGGATCGCTACAGAGTCGCACCGATTTAGCGCCCCGTCATACCGGTGCGATTTCACGTGCTATTTGGGAATTGAAATCGCATTCAATGAATGTGAATGTCTTTGCAATTGAGTCTTCAGAAAGTTGCGTGATTTTAAATCGCAGCGATGTGACCGATGATGAATTGCCCGGTCATATCGAAGCGATTTGCAAATTGGAAAGTCGCACCTGAAATCGTATCTAAAGAACGCTACTATCAGCGTCTTAATGTGGGATTTGCTGCGGTGCGATTTCTAAAGTCGTTCCCGCGTGACTTTTTCTGCAGTTTTGTTGCGATTTCAAATACATGGAATAGAATGGAGATCGCGCCACAAATGGCAAGAAATCGCTGAAAATCTTCACAAGTCACAATAAAGTCTTCAGAAATCGCATCTGAAATTGAACTGAAATCGCACACAAGTTGCGTGATTTAAAATCGCAGCGGAGTGACCGATGATTTATTGCCCGGTCATATCAGTGTGATTTTTAAAATGGAAAATCGCACCTGAAATCGCATCTAAAGAACTTAAATGTCAGTGTATTAACACGTGCGATTTCTAAAGTTATTCCTGCGTGACTTTTTCTGCAGTTTTGTTGCAATTTCACAGACAGAATAAATGAGAAATCACACTGCAAATTGCAAGAAGTTGCAACAAAGTCTTCAGAAATCGCACCTGAAATTGAGCTGAAATTGCACACAAGTCACGTGATTTTAAATCGCAGCGGTGTGACTCATGACTAATTGCTCGGTCATATCGATGCGATTTGCAAATTGGAAAATCGCACCTGAAATCGCATCTAAAGAACGTGAATATCAGTGTCTTAACATTTGCGATTTGCTGGGTGCGATTTCTAAAGTCGTTCCTGCGTGACTTTTTTCTGCAGTTTTTTTTCGCGATTTCAAATACATGGAATAGAATGGAAAATCGTGCCGCAAATTGCAAGAAATCGTCGCAAATCTTCACAAGTCGCAATCAAGTCTTCAGAAATCGCATCTGATGAATGTGAATGTCGGCGTCTCATGCGATTTGCTGCGGCGCGATTTCTAAAGTCGTTCCTGCGTGACTTTTTTTCTGCAGTTTTGTTGCAATTTCACATCCATACAATAGAATGGAAACTGCGCCGCAAATCGCAAGAAATCATTAAAAATCTTTGCAATAAAGTCTTCAGAAATCGCACCTGATATTGCACACAAGTCACGTGACTTTAAATCGCA